>NW_012118299.1:751216-767922 GCF_000951035.1 Colobus angolensis palliatus
CTGGAGAGAAGCTTTCTGAGAAACTGCTTGGTGATGTGTGCATTCCACTCAGGGAGTTATAACTTTCTTCTCATAAGGCACAGTTTGAACAGTGTTCCTGTAAAACCGAAAGAGTGATATTGGGAGCACATTGAAGATTATGGCAAAATGTGAAATGTCACCCAATAAAAAACACAAAGAAGCACTTGAAGAAACTGCTCTCTGGCATGTCCATTCTTTTCACAGGGTTAAAGCTTACTCTACATTTCCCAGTTTAACAGTCGGGCTTTGAGGGTTCTGCAAAGGTATAGCAGGTGGCGACCGGAAGCCGGTATGAGTCAAGGAAATGTCTTCCATCGTAAATCAGAGGGAAGATTTCTATGCAACTCTTTTGTGATGTTTGTATTCATCTCATAGCATTAAATCATTCCTTGGATTGAGCAGTTTGAAATCACTGTTTTTGTGAATTCTGAGTAATGACATTTGGAAACGATCATTAGAATATCCTGAGAAAGAAATAGCCTCAGAGGGAAACCAGAAGGAAGCTTTCTGTCAAACTGCTCTGTGCTTTGTGAATTTTGCTCACACAGTTAAGCTTATCTTTTCATTGAGCCGTATCATAACACTGCTTTTTTTTAGTCTGTGGAGGGATATTCTGGAGGGCTTTGAGGCTTATGGTGAGAAAAGGAAACGTCTTCAGATAGAACCTGGTGAGAAACTTTCAGAGGAGCTGCTTTGTGATGTGTGCATTCCACTCATAGAAGTATACCTGTCTTCTCCTAGAAGATTCCAGAATCCCTTTTGGAAAAAAGCTACCAAGAGATATTTGGGAGTCGACTACGGTGAAAAAGGAAATATTCTCATGCAAAAACTGGAAAGAAGATTTCTGTGAAACTGCTTTTTATTAGATATATTTATTCATGTCATGTAGTTAAAACTTTAATTGTATTATGCAGTTTGGAAACTCTGTTGTGCACAGATCCACAAAGGGACATTCGGGAGCACATTCAGGCCTATGGTGAAAGAGGAGATATCTTCAGATAAAAACTGGATAGAAGCTTTCTGAGAAACTCAGAAAGCTCAAAGCACTCCTCAATATGCCTTCTCAGACAAATATGCATTCTCAGACAAATCAAAAACAGTGTTATGATACAGCTCAGTGAAAAGACAAGCTTAACTGTGTGAGCAGAATTCACGTGACACAGAGCAGTTTCACAGAAAGCTTCCTTCTCTTTTCTCTCTGAGGTTATTTCTTTTTCAGGATATTCTAACGAGCATTTCCCAATGTCCTTTCTCAGAGTCCACAGAAACAGTGATTTCAAACTGCTCAGTCCAAAGAATGATTTAACAATGTGAGATGAATTCAAACATCACAAAAGAGTTGTGCAGAAAGCTTCTCTCCAATTTTCGATGGAAGACATTTCCCTGCCTCACACAGGCCTCCGGTTGCCAATTACTATACCTTCGCAGAAACCTCAAAGACCGACTTTCAAATAGGGAAAAGTAGAGAATGTTTTAATCCTTTCAAAAGAATGGAAATGACAGAGAGCAGTTTCTTCGAGTGCTTCTTTCTGTTTATTTGGATGACATTTCACTTTTTGTGATAATCTTCAATGTGCTCCGAATATCACTCTTTTGGTTTTACAAAAACAGTGTTCAATCTGTGCCTTATGAGAAGAAAGGTGTAAGTCCCTGAGTGGAATCCACACATCACCAAACAGTTTCTCTGAAAGCTACTTTCCAATTTTTATATGACTATATTTACTATTTCACCATAGGCCCAAAGATGACCTCAAATATCCCTTTGCGATTCCATCCACGAGGAAATTCCCAAGCTGCGTAATGCAAAGTAAGCTTCAACTATGTGAGATGAATAAACAGTAAAAAGCAGCCTCATAGAAAGCTGCTTTCCAGTTTTTATTTGAAGATATTTCCTTTTTCACCATAGTCCTGAATGTGCTACCAAAGGTCCCTTCGTGTATCCGTCCATGACAGTTTCCAACTGCGTAATGTAAAGAAAGCTTTATCTATGTGAGAAGATTACACATATCACAGAATAGTTTCCTAGGAAGCTTCTTACCAGTTTTTGTCTGAGGCTATGTCCCTTTTCACCATTGGCATCAACATGCTCCCGAATGTCACTTGGTACCTGTTTCTCCAAAAGGGTTTCTCCAACGCTGTATGAGAAGGGAGGAATAACAGTGTGAATGGAATGCACAGGTCTCAAAGCAGTTCCTCGGAAAGCTTCTCTCCAGTTTCGGTCTGAACATATTTCCTTTTTCACCGTTAGCATCAAAGTGCTCCCGAATATCCCATCATATGCTAAATATACACAGGGCTAGAAAACTGCTCAATGAAAAGAGAGTTTTATCTGAATGAGGAATTAAGACAACACAGAGCAGTTTCACAGAAAGATTCCTTCTGGGTTTTACCTGAGGATATTTCTTTCTCCATATTCTGTGGATCGTTCCCAAATGTCCTTCCTCAGATTCCACAAAAACAGTGATTTCAAGCTGCTCAATCCAAAGAATGGTTTAACTCTAGGAGAAGAATACACACAACACAAAGCAGTTGCTCAGAAGTTTTCTCTGCAGGTTTCATCGGAAGGCATTACCTCGCTCACCACAAGCCTCCAGGCCTCACTAAATATCTCTTCGCAGACTCTTCAAAGAGACAGTTTCAAAACTGGGCAACATAGAATAAGGATTACCTCTGTGAAGTGAATGCACATATCAGAGAGCAGATTCTTGTAATGATTCTTCCTCGATGTTATTTCAGTATATTTCACTATTCGCCATAGTCCTCAATGCATTGTGAAATATCAGTTTTTCGGTTTCACAGGAACAGTGTTCAAACACTGCCTTGTGAGAAAAGAGGTAAAATTTCCTTAGTGGAATGCATACATCACAAAGTAGTTTCTCAGAAAGCTCCTATCCAGTTTTTATCTGAAGATATCTCCTCTTTCACCATAGGCTTGAATGTGCTCCAGAATGTCCCTAGGCAGATCTGTGCATGACGTAGTTCCCAAACTTTGTAATATAATTAAAGTTATAACTATTCGAGATGAATAAATATACCTAACACAAAGCAGTTTCACATAAATCTTCTTTCCAGTATTTGTCTGAAGATATTTCCTTTTTCCCCATATTCGTCGCTATACTCCTGAATATCTCTTTGTAGCTTTTTCTCCAAAAGGGATTCCAGAATGCTCTACGAGAAGAAAGGTATTTTTCTGTGAGTAGAAATCACACATCACAAAGCAGCTCCTCAGAAAGCTTCTCTCCAGTTTCTATCTGAAGACGATTCCTTTCTCACCATAAGCCTCAAAGCCCTCCAGAATATCCCTTCGTAGACTATACAAAAACAGGGTTATGATACAGCTCAATGAAAAGAGAAGCTTAACTCTGTGAGTGGAATTCACGTGACACAGAGCAGTTTCACAGAAAGCTTCCTTCTGGTTTCTCTCTGAGGTATTTTGTTTTTCAGGATATTCCAAAGAGCATTTCCAAATGTCCTTTCTCAGATTCCACAGAAACAGGGATTTCAAGCTGCTCATTCCAAAGAATGATTTAGCTCTATGAGATGAATACAAGCATCAAGAAAAAGTTTCACAGAATGATTCTCGCCAATTTTCGATGAAAGACACTTCCTTGCCTCACACAGGCCTCAGGTTGCCACTTAGTATCCCTTTGCAGAACCCTCAAAGACCGACTTTCAAAGTGGGAAATGTAGAGTAAGCTTTAACTGCGGGAAAAGAATGGACAGGTCAGAGAGCAGTTTCTCCGAGTGCTTCTTTCTTTTTTTTATTGGACGACATTTAACTTTTTACCATAGTTTTCAATGTGCTCCGAATATCACTCTTTTGGTTTTACAGGAACTGTGTTCAAACTGTGCTTTATGAGAAGAAACATCGTGTATACGTCCATGACAATTTCCAAGCTGTGTAATATAAAGAAAACTACATCGATGTGAGACGAATAAACATAGCAGAAAAGAGATTCACAGAAAGCTTCTTTCCAGATTTTATCTGAAGATATTTCCTTTTTCACCATAGTCCAGAATGTGCTCCCGTTGGTCCCTTCGTGGATCCGTCCATGACAGTTTCCAAGCTATGTAATGTAAAGAAAGCTTTATCTATGTGATATGCTTACACATATCATAGAGTAGTTTCCTAGAAAGCTTCTTTACGGTTTTTTTTCTGAATTTATTTCCCTTTTCACCACAGGCATCAACATGCTCCCAAATACCACTTGGCACCTGTTTCTTCAAAAGTGTTTCCCCGACGCTGTATGAGAAGAGAGATATAACACTGTGACTGGAATGCACACGTCACAAAGCAGCTCCTCGGAAAGCTTCTCTCCAGTTTCGGTCTGAACATATTTCTTTTTTCACCATTAGCCTCAAAGTGCTCCCGAATAACCCATCACACGCTAAACATACACAGGGCTAGAAAACTTCTCAATGAAAAGAGAGGCTTATCTCAGTGAGAGGAATTAAGACGACACAGAACAGTTTCACAGAAAGCTTCCTTTTGGGTTTTACCTTAGGATACTTCTTTCTCCATATTCTAAGGATATCGTTCCTCAGATTCCACAAAATCAGTGATTTCCAGCTGCTCAATCCAACGAATGGTTTAACTCTTTGAGACGAATACACACATAACAAAGAAGTTGCTCAGAAAGTTTCTTGGCAACTTTCATAGGACGACATTACCTTACTCACCACAAGCCTCCGGGCATCACTAAATATCCTTTCACAGATTCTTCAAAGACAGAGTTTCAAAACTGGACAACATAGAGTAAGCATTAACACTGGGAAATGAATACACATATCAGAGAGCAGATTCTTGGAATGCTTCTTCCTTGATTATATTTCAGTATATTTCACTATTCGCCATAGTCCTCATGTGAACCAAAATATCACTTTTTCCGTTTCACAGGTACAGTGTTCAAACACTGCTTTGTGAAAAAAGAGGCATAACTCCCTGAGTGGAATGCATACATCACAAAGTAGTTTCACAGAAAGCTTCTCTACAGGTTTTATCTGAAGATATCTCCTCTTTCACCCTAGGCCTGAATGTGCTCCCGAATGTCCCTTCGCAGATCCATGCATGACGGAGTTTCCAAACTGCTTAATATAAGAAAAGTTTAAACTACGTGAGATGAATAAATATATCTAACACAAAGCAGTTTCACATTAATCTTATTTCCAGTTTTTCTCTGAGGATATTTCCTTTTTCACCATAGCCCACCCTACACACCCGAATATCTCCTGGAAGCTTTTCCTACAAAACGGATTCCGGGATCCTCTATGAGAAGAAAGGTATATTTCTGTGAGTGGAACACACATGTCACAAAGCAGCTCCTCAAAAAGCTTCTCTCCAGTTTCTATCTAAACCGGTTTCCGTTCTCACCGTAAGCCTCGAAGCCCTCCAGAATATCCCTTCGCAGACTAAACAAAAACAGTGTTATGATACAGCTCAATGAAAGGGGAAGTTTAACTGTGTGAGCGAAATTCACGTGACACAGTTTTACAGAAAGCTTCCTTCTGGTTTCCCTCTGAGGTTATTCCATAGTCCAGAAAGTGCTCCCAAAGGTCCCTTCATGAATCGGTCCATGACAGTTTCCAAGCTGAGTAATGTAAAGAAAGCTTTATCTATGTGAGATGATTACACATATCACAGAGTAGTTTCCGAGAAATCTTCTTTCCAGTTTTTCTCTGAGGCTAATTCCCTTGTCACCATCAGCATCAATATGCTCCCAAATATAACCTGGTACCAGTTTCTCCAAAAGGGTTTCCCTGGCGCTGTATGAGAAGAGAGGTATAAAACTGACTGGAATGCACACGTCACAAAGGAGTTCCTGAGAAAGCTACTCCCAGTTTCGTTCTGAACATATTTCCTTTTTCGCCGTAGGCCCAAAGTGCTCCTGAATATCCCATCACATGCTAAACATACACAGGGCTAGAAAACTGCTGAATGAAAAGAAAGGCTTATCTGATAGAGAGGAATTAAGATGATACAGATCAGTTTCAGAGAAAGCTTCCTCCTGGATTTTACCTGAGGATATTTCCTTCTCCATATTCTAAGGATCGTTCCCAAATGTCCTTCCTCAGATTCCACAAAAACAGTGACTTCAAGCTGCTGAAAACAAAGAATGGTTTAACTCTAGGAGAAGAATACACACATCGCCAAGCAGTTGCTCAGAACGTTTCTCTTCAGGTTTCATCAGAAGACATTTCCTCGCTCACAACAAGCCTCCGGGAGTCAAAAAATATCCCTTCACAGATTCTTCAAAGACAGAGTTTCGAAATTGGGCAGCATAGAGTAAGCATTAACACTGTGTAGTGAATGCACATATCAAAGAGCAGTTTCTTGGAATGCTTCTTCCTCGATTTTATTTCAGTATATTTCACTATTCGCCATAGTACTCAATGCGTTCCAAAATATAACTTTTTCGGTTTCAAAGGAACAGTGTTCCAACACTGCCTTGTGAGAAAATAGTATAACTCCCTGAGTATAATGCATACATCACAAAGTAGTTTCTGAGAAAGCTTCTATCCAATTTTTATCTGAAGATATCTCCTCTTTCACCGTTGGCCTTAATGTGCACCCGAATGTCCCTTCGTGGATCTGTGTGTGACGGATTTCGAAACTGCGTAATATAATGAAAAGTTTAACAATGCGAGACGAAAAAATATTTCACAGAAATCTTCTTTCTATTTTTTGTCTGAGGATATGTCCTTTTTCACCTTAGTAGTCATGATACTCCCGAATATCTCTTGGTAGCTTTTTCTCCAAAAGAGATTCTGGAATGCCCTAGGAGAAGAAAGGTATATTTCTGTGAGTGGAATGTACACGTCACAAAGCAGCTCCTCAGAAAAGTTCTCTCCAGTTTCTTTCTGAAGAAACTATCTTAAGCTTCTCAGATTTTCGATGGAACACATTTCCTTTCCTCACACTGGCCTCCGGTCACCACTTACTCTCCCTTCGCAGAACCCTCAAAGACCGACTTTCAAACTGGGAAATGTAGAGTAAGCTTTAACCCTGTGAAAAGAAAGGACATGTCAGAGAGCAGTTTCTTCGAGTACTTCTTTCTGTTTTTTATTGGACGACATTTCACTTTATCCATAGTCTTCAATGTGATACAAATATCACTCTTTTGGTTTTACAGAAACAGTGCTCAAACTGTGCCTTATGAGAAGAAAGTTATAACTCCCTGAGTGGAATGCACACATCACCAAGCAGTTTCTCAGAAAGCTTCTCTCCAGTTTTTGTCTGGCTATATTTCCTAATTCACCATGGGCCCGAATGTGATTACAAATATCCCTTCGTGGATCCACCCATGAGGGAGCTTCCAAGCTGTGTAATGTAAAGAAAGCTACATCTATGGGAGATAAATAAACATAGCAAAACTCAGATTCACAGAAACCTTCCTTAGAGTTTTTATCTGAAGATACTTTCTTTTTTACTGTAGACAACAATGTGCTAAATATCCCTTCACAGATTCTTCAAAGACAGAGTTTCGAAACTGGACAACATAGAGTAAGCATTAACTCTGTGAACTGAATGCCCATAGCAGAGAGCAGATTGTTGGAACGTTTCTTCCTCGATTTTATTTCAGTATATTTCACTACTCACCATAGTCCTCATTGCGCTTTGAAATATCACTTTTTTGGTTTCACAGGAACAGTGTGCAAACACTGCCTTGTGAGAAAGGAGGTATAACTCACTGAGTGGAATGCATACATCACAAAGTACTTTCTCAGAAAGCTTCTATCCAGTTTTTATCTGAAGATACCTCCCCTTTCACCATAGGCCTGAATGTGCTCCCGAATGTCCCTTCACGAATCTGTGCATAACAGAGTTTCCAAACTGCGTAATATAATTAAAGTTTTTACTATGTGAGATGAAAAAATATATCTAACATAAAGCAGTTTCACAGGAATCTTCTTTCCAGTTTTTATCTGAGGATGTTTCCTTTTTCTCCATAGTCGTCACTATACTGCCGAATATCTCTTGGTAGCTTTTTCTCCAAAGGGGATTCCGGAATTCTCTAGGGAAAGAAATGTATATTTCTGTGAGTGGAATGCACACATCACAAAGCAGCTCCTGAGAAACTTCTCCCCAGTTTTTATCTGAAGACTTTTCCTTTCTCACCGTAAGCTTCAAAGCCCTCCAGAATATTACTTCACAGACTAAACAAAAACAGTGTTATAATACAGCTCAATGAAAAGAGAAGCTTAACTGTGTGAGCAGAATTCACGTGACACAGAGCAGTTTCACAGAGCGCTTCCTTCTGGTATCTATCTGAGGTTATTTCTTTTTCATGATGTTCTAAAGAGCGTTTCCAAATGTCCATTCTCAGATTCCACAGAAACACTGATTTCAAACTGCTCAATCCCAAGAATGATGTATCTCTATGAGATGAATACAAACATCACAAAAGAGTTGCGCAGAAAGCTTCTCTCCAGTTTTCGATGGAAGACATTTCTTTGCCTTAAAAAGGCCTCCAGTCGCCGCTTACAATCCATTTGCAGAACCTTCAAAGACCGAATTTCAAACTGGGAAATGTAGAGTAAGTTTTAACCCTGTGAAACGTATGGACATGTCACAGAGCAATTTCTTGGAGTGCTTCTTTCTGGTTTTTATAGGACAACATTTCACTTTTTGCCATAGTCTTCAATGTGCTCCATATATTGCTCTTCTAGTTTTACAGGAACAGCGCTCAAACTGTGCCTTATGCGAAGAAAGTTATAACTCCCTGAGTGGAATGCACACATCACTAAGCAGTTTCTCAGAAAGCTTCTCTCCAGTTTTTATCTGACAATATTTCGTCTTTCACCATTGGTCCAATGTGATCCCAAATATCCATTTGTGGATCCATTTTTGAGGGAGTTTCCAAGCTGTGTAATGTAAAGCATGCTTCATCTATGTGAGATGAATAAACATAGCAAAAAGCAGATTCACAGAATGCTTCTTTCCAGCTTTATTCTGAATATATTTCCTTTCTCACCAGAGTCCAGAATGTGCTCCAGAAGGTCCCTTTGTGGATCCTTCCATGACTGTTTCCAAGCTGCGTAATGTAAGGAAAGCTTTATCTATGTGAGGTGATTACATAAATCACAGAGAATCTTCCTAGAAAGCTTCTTTCCAGTTTTTGCCTGAGGCTATTTTCCTTTTAACCATCAGCATCAACATGCTCCCGAATATCACTAGGGACCTGTTTCTCCAAAAGGGTTTGCCCGACGCTGTATGAGGAGAGAGGTATAGCACTGTGACTGGAATGCACACTTCACAAAGCAGTTCCTTGGAAAGCTTCTCTCCAGTTTCGGTCTGATCATATTTCTTTTTTCACTGTGGTGAGTGAGAAAACGCCTTCCAGTGATACCTACAGAGAAACGATCTGATCAACTGCTTTGCGATGTGTGTATTCGTCTCATAGCGTTAAGCCATTCTGTGGATTGAGCAGGTTGAAATCATTCTTTTTGTGGAATCCGTGGAAGGCTATTTGGGAACAATCCTGAGAATATGGAGAAAGAAATATCATCAGGTAAAATCCAGAAGGAAGCTTTCTGTGAAACTGCTCTGTCTGTATTGCCTTAATTCCCATGACTCAGATAAGCCTTTCTTTTCATTGAGAAGTTTTCTAACCCTCTGTATGTTAAGTGTGTGATGGCATATTTGGGAGCACTTTGAGGTTAACAGCGCAAAAGGAAATATGTTCAGGCCGAAACTGGAGATAAGCTTTCTGAGAAACTACATTGTGATGAGTGCATTCCATTCAAAGTGCTATAAATCTCTTCTCATACAGCGTCAGGGAAACCCTTTTGGAAAACCACCTAACAAGTGATATTCGAAAGCATGTTGATGCCAATGGTGTAAAGGGAAACAGCCTCAGACAAAAACTGGAAAGAAGGTTTCTAGGAAACTATTCAGTGATATGTATAATCATCTGACATAGATAAAGATTTCTTCACATTTTGCAGCTTGGAAACTGTCATGGACGGATCCATGAAGGGACCTTCGAGAGCACATTCAATACAAGGGTGAAAAAGGAAATGTCTTCAGATAAAAACTGAAAAGAAGCTTTCTGTGAATCTGCTTTTTGCTATGCTCATTCATCTCACGTAGATGAAGCTTTCTTCACATTACACAGCTTGGAAACTCCCTCGTGGAAGGATCCACAAAGGGATTTTTGGGATCACATATGGGCCTATGGTGAAACAGGAAATAGAGTCAGATAAAATCTGGAGAGAAGCTTTCTGGGAAACTGCTTAGTTATGTGTGTATTCCACTCAGGGAGTTATAACTTTCTTCTCATAAGGCACAGTTTGAACTCTATTCCTGTAAAACCAAAAGAGTGATATTTTTAGCACATTAAACTATGGCAAAAAGTGAAATGTCGTCCAATAAAAAATAAAAAGAAGCACTCGAAGAAACTGCTCTCTGACGTGTCCAATCTTTTCACAGAGTTAAATCTTACTCTACATTTCCCAGTTTGAAAGTCGGTCTTTCAGGGATCTGTGAGGGATAGTAAGTTGCGACCGGAGGCCTGTGTGAGGCAAGGAAATATCTTCCATCGAAAATCGGAGAGAAGCTTTGTGTGCAACTCTTTTGTGATGTTTGTATTCATCTCATAGTGTTAAATCATTCTTTGGATTGAGCAGTTTGAAATCACTGTTTCTGTGGGATCTGAGAACGGACATTTGGAAACGCACTTTAGAATATCCTGAAAAAGAAATAAACTCAGAGAGAAACCAGAAAGAAGCTCTCTGTGAAACTGCCCTTTGTCACGTGAATTCCGCTGACACAGTTAAGCTTCTCTTTTCATTGAGCTGTATCATATCACTGTTTTTTCTTAGTCTTCGAAGGGATACTCCAGCGGGCTTTGAGACTTAACGGTTCGAAAGGAAACGTCCTCAGATAGGAACTGGAGAGAAGCTTTCTGAGGAGCTGCTTTGTGACGTGTGCATTCCACTCACAGAAATATAGCTTTCTTCTCCTAGAGGATTCTGGAATCCCTTTTGAAGAAAAAGCTACCAAGAGATATTCAGGAGATAGTGACGACTATGGTGAAATAGGAAATACCCTCAGACAAACCTTGAAAGAAGATATCTGTGAAACTGCTTTGTGTTAGATATATTTATTTGTCTCGCATATTCAAAATTTTAATTTTTTACACAGTTTGGAAACTCCGCCATGCACAGATCCGTGAAAGGACATTTGGGAGCACACTCAGGCCTACAATGAAAGAGAAGATATCTTCAGATACAAACTGAATAGAAGCTTTCTGAGAAACTACCTCGTGATGTATGCATTCCACTCAGGGAGTTATACCTCTTTCCTCACAAGGGAGTGTTTGAACAGTGTTCCTGTGAAACCGGAAATGTCATATTTCGGAATGCATTGAGGACTATGGTAAATAGTGAAATATCCTGAAAGGAAATCGAGGTAGAGTTGTTTCAATAATCTGCTCACTGTTATGTGCATTCACTTCACAGAGTTAATGCTTACTCTGTGATGCCCAGTTTCGAAACTCTGTCTTTGAATAATCTGTGAAGAGACTCCCGGGAGCTTATGGTGAGTGAGGAAATGTCTTCCCATGAAAACTGCAAAGAAACGTTCTGAGCAACTGCTTTGTGATGTGTGTATTCGTTTCATAGAGTTAAACAATTCTTAGCATTGAGCAGCTTCGAATCACTGTTTTTGTGGAATCAGAGGAAGGATATTTGGGATCAATCCTAGGAATATGGAGAAGGAATATCCTCAGGTAAAATCCGGAAAGAAGCTTTCTGTTAAACTGCTCTATGTCATCTTAATTCCTCTCACTCAGATAAGCCGCCCTTTTCGTTGAGCAGTTTTCTAGCCCAGTGTATGTTTAGCATGTGATGGGATAGTCGGGTGCACATTGAGGCTAACGGTGAAAAAGGAAATATGTTCAGACTGAAACTGGACAGAAGCTTTCCGAGGAACTCCTTTGTGACGTGTGCATTCCAGTCACAGTTTCATGCCTCTCTTCTCATACAGAATCAGGGAAACCCTTTTGGAGAAAGAGGTACCAGGTGGTATTCAGGAGCATTTTGATGCTGATGGTGAAAAGGAAATAGCCTCAGATATACACTGGAAATAATTTTTCTACGAAACTACTCTGTGATATGTTTAATCATCCCAAATAGATAAAGCTTTCTTTACACTACGCAGCTTGGAAACTGTCATGGACAGATCCACGAAGGGACCTTCCTGATCTGGATAGTCAGCACATTCTGGACTATGTTGAAAAAGGAAATATCTTCACATAAAACCTGGAAAGAAGATTTTTGTGAATCTGGTTTTTGCTATGTTTATGAATCTCACAAAGATGAAGCTTTCTTTACATTATGCAGCTTGGAAATTCCCTCATGTATGGATCCTCGAAAGGATATTTGGGAATATATTCGGGCCTATGCTGAAATAGGAAATAGAGTCAGATAAAAACTAGAGAGAAGCTTTCTGAGAAACTGCTTCATGATGTGTGTATTCCACTGAAGGGATTATAACTTTCTCCTCATAAGACAAAGTTTCAACACTCTTCCTCTAAAACCAAAAGAGTGATATTTGGAGCATATTGAAGACTAGGGCAAAAAGTGAAATGTCGTCCAATAAAATACAGAGAGAAGCACTCAAAAAAACTGATCTCTGGCTGGTCCATACTTTTAACACTGTTAAAGCTTACTCTACATTTCCCAGCTTGAAAGTCGGTCTTTGAGGTTTCTGCAAAGGGATATTAAGTGGTGACCGGAGGCCTGTGTAAGGCAAGGAAATGTCTTCCATGGAAAATCGGAGAGAAGATTTCTTTGCAACTCTTTTGTGATGTTTCTATTCATCTCACAGAATTAAACCATTCTTTAGAGTGAGCAGTTTGAAATCACTGTTTCTGTGGAATCTGAGAAAGGACATTTGGAAACGCACTTTAGAATACCCTGAAAAAGAACTAACCTCAAGGACAAACCAGAAGGAAGCTTCTGTGAAACTGCTGTGTGTCACGTGATTTCCACTGACCCAGTTAATCTCCCCTTTTCATTGAGCTGTATCATAACACTGTTTCTGTTTAGTCTGCGACGGGATATTCTGTAGGGCTTTGAGGCTTACAGTGCGAAAGGAAACATCTTCAGATAGAAACTGGAGAGAAGGATGCTGAGGAGCTGCTTTGTGACATGTGCATTCTACTCAGAGAAACATACGTTTCTTCCCCTAGAGGATTCTGGAATTCCTGTTGGAGAGAGAGCTACCAAGAGATATTGGGAATTACAGGGTGGGCTATGGTGAAAAATGAAATATCCTCAGACAAAAATTGGAAAGAAGATTTCTGTGAGGCTACTTTGTGTTAGATATATTTATTAATCTCGGATAGTTAAAACTTTTCTTATATTACGCAGTTTGGAAAAGCCGTCCTGCAAAGATCCGTGAAGGGACATTCAGGAGCAAATTCAGGCCTATGGTGAAAGAGGAGATATCTTCAGATGAAAACTGGATAGAAACTTTCTGAGAAACTACTTTGTGATATACACATTATACTCAGGGAGTTATACCTCTTTTCTCACAAGGCAGTGCTGGAACACTGTTCCTGTGAAACCAAAAAAGTCATATTTCAGAATGCATTGAGGACTATGGCCAATAGTGAAATATACTGAAATAAAATAGTGGAAGAAGCGTTCCAAGAATCTGCTCTCCGATATGTGCATTCACTTCACAGAGTTAATGCTTACTCTATGTTGCCCAGTTTCGAAACTCTGTCTTTGAAGAATCTGTGAAGGGATATTTAGTGACGCCGGGAGGCTTGTGATGAGCAAGGAAACGTCTTCTGATGAAACCTGCAGTGAAATGTTCTGAGCAACTGCCTTGTGATGTGTGTATTCATCTCATTGAGTTAAACCATTCTTTGGATTGAAGAGCTTGATATCACTTTTTTTGTCGAATCTGAGGGAGGACATTTTGAAACGATCCTTAGAATATGGAGAAAGAAATATCCTCAGGTAAAACCCAGAAGGAAGCTTTCTGTGAAACTGCTCTGTGTCTTCTTAATTCCTCTCACTTTTCATTGAGCAGTTTTCTACCCTGTGTATGTTTAGCTTGTGATGGGATATTCGGGAGCATGTTGAGGCTAACGGTGAAAAAGGAAATATGATCAGACTGAAACTGGAGAGAAGCTTTCTGAAGAACTGCTTTGTGACGTGTGCATTCCAGTCACCGTGTTATACCTCTCTTCTCATACAGCATCAGGGAAACCCTTTTGGAGACACAGGTACCAAGTGATATTTGGGAGCCTGTTGATGCCGATGATGAAAAGGGAAATAGCCTCAGAGAAACACTGGAAAGAAACTTTCTAGGAAACTACTCTGTGATATGTGTAATCATCTCCCATAGATAAAGCTTTCTTTACATTACGCAGTTTTGAAACTGTCTTGGACAGATCCACGAAGGGACCTTCTGGAGCACATTTTGGACGAGGTTGAGAAAGTCTATATCTTCACATAAAACTGGAAAGAAGCATTCTGTGAATCTGCTTTTTGCTATGTTTATTCATCTCACATAGATGAAGCTTTATTTTCATTACGTAGCTTGGGAAATCCCTCTTGAATGGATTGGCGAAGAGATATTTGGGATCATATTCAGGCCTGTGGTGAAATAGGAAATACAGTCAGATAAAAACTGGAGAGAAGCTTTCTGAGAAACAGCTTTGTGATGTGTGCTTTGCACTCAGGGAGTTGTAAATTTCTTCTAATAAAGCACAGTTTGAACACTGTACCTGTAAAACTGAAAGAGTGATATTTAGAGCACATTGAATACTATGGCAAAAAGTGAAATGTCATCCAATAAAAAACAGAAAGAGCACTCGAAGAAACTGCTCTTTGACATGTCCATTCATTTCACAGGGTTAAAGCTTACTCTACATTTCCCAGTTTAAAAGTCCGTCTTTGAGGGTTCTGCGAGGGGATAGCAGGTGATGAACGGAGACCTGTGTGGGGCAAGGAAGTGTCTTCCATCGAAAATCGCAGAGAAGATTTCTACGCAACTATTTTGTGATGTTTGTATTCATCTCATATCGTTAAGTCATTCTTTGGATTGAGCGGTTTGAAATCACTGTTCAAGTCGAATCTGAGAAAGGACATTTGGAAACACTGTTTAGAATATCCTCAAAAAGAAATAAACTCAGAGAGAAACCAGAAGGAAGCTTTCTGTGAAATTGCTCTGTGTCACGTGAATTCCGCTCACACAGTTAAGCCTCTCTTTTCATTGAGCTGTATCATAACACTGTTTTTGTTTAGTCTGCAAAGGGATATTCTGGAGCGCTTTGAGGCTTACAGAGAGAAAGGAAACGTCTTCAGATAGAAACTGGAGGGAAGCGTTCTGAGGAGCTGCTTTGTGACGTGTGCATTCCACTCACAGAAATATCCCTTTCTTCTCCTAGAGGATTCCGGAATCCCTTTTGGAGAAAAAGCTGCCAAGAGATATTCAGGAGTCGACTATGGTGAAAAAGGAAATATCCTCACAAAAAAACTAGAAGGAAGATTTCTGTGAGACTGCGTTGTGTTAGATATATTTATTCATCTCGCATAGTTAAAACTTTAATTATACTACACAGTGTGGAACCACCATCTTGCACAGATCCACCAAGAGACATTCGGGAGCACATTCAGGCCTACAGTGAAACAGGAGATATTTTCAGATAAAAATTGGATAGAAGCTTTCTGAGAGACTACTTTGTGATGTATGCATTTCACTCAGGGAGTTATAACTCTTTTCTGACAAGGCAGTGTTTTAACACTGTTCCTGTGAAACCGAAAAACTGATATTTCAGAACGCATTGAGGAATATGGCAAATAGTGAAATATACAGAAATAAAATCAAAGAAGAAGCGTTCCAACAATCTGCTCTCTATATGTGCATTCACTTCCCAGAGTTAATGCTTACTCTATGTTGCCCAGTTTCGACACTCTGTCTTTGAAGAATCTGGGAAATGATGTTTAGTCAGGTCTGGAGGCTGGTGCTGAACGAGGAAATGTCTTCCGATGAAACCTGCGGAGAAACGTTCTGAGCACCTGCTTTAGGATGTGTGTATTCGTCTCAAAGAGTTAAACCATTCTTTGGATCGAGCAGCTTGAAATCACTGTTTTTGTGGCATCAGAGGAAGAACATTTGGAAACGATCCTTAGAATATGGAGAAAGAAATATCCTCAGGTAAAACCCAGAAGGAAGCTTTCTGTGAAACTGCTCTGTGTCTTCTTTATTCCCCTCACTCAGATAAGCCACTCTTTTGATTGAGCAGTTTTCTAGCCCGGTGTATGTTTAGCGTCTGATGGGATATTCGGGAGCATTTTGAGGCTACAGTTGTAAAAGGAAATATGTTCAGACCGAAACTGGAGAGAAGATTTCCGAGAAACTGCTTTGTGATGTGTGCATGCCAGTCACAGTGTTATGCCTCTCTTCTCATACAGCATCGGGGAAACCTTTTTGCAGAAACAGGTACCAAGTGATATTCGGGAGCATGTTGATGCCGATGGTGAAAAATGAAACAGCCTCAAACAACAACTGGAAAGAAGCTTTCTAGGAAACTACTCTGTGATATGTGTAATCATCTCACATAGATAAACATTTCTTTTCATTACACTGCTTGGAGACTGTCATGGACGGATCAACGAAGGCACCTTCAGGAGCACATTCTGGACTCTGGTAAAAAAGGAAATAT
>NW_012118299.1:768177-770068 GCF_000951035.1 Colobus angolensis palliatus
TGTCGTCCAATAAAAAACAGAAAGTAGCAGCTGAAGAAACTGCTCTCTGACATGTCCATTCTTTTCACAGGTTTAAAGCTTACTCTAAATTTCCCGGTTTGAAAGTCGGTCTTTGAGGGTTGTGGGAAGGGATAGTAAGTGGCGACTAGAGGCTTGTGTGAGGCAAGGAAATGTCTACCATCGAAAATCGGAGATGTGCTTTCTGTACACCTGTTTTGTGATGTTTATATTCATCTCATAACGTTACATCATTCTTTGGATTGAGCAGTTTGAAATCACTGTTTCTGTGGCATCTGTGAAAGGACATTTGGAAATGTTCTTTAGAATATCATGAAAAAGAAATAATCTCAGAGAGAAACCAGAAGGAATTTTTCTGTGAAACTGCTCTGTGTCACGTGAATTTCACTCACACACTTAGGCTTCTCTTTTCATTGAGCTGCATCATAACAATGTTTTTGTTTAGTCTCCAAAGGGATACTCTGGAGGGCTTTGAGGCTTACGATGAAAAAGGAATCGTCTTCAGATAGAAAATGGAAAGAAGCTTTCTGAGGAGTTGCTTTGTGATGTGGGCATTCCACTCACAGAAATATACCTTTCTTCTCCTAGAGGATTCCGGAATCCCTTTTGGAGAAAAACATACGAAGAGATATTCGGGAGTATAGCGACGACTTTGGTGAAAAAGGAAATATCTTCAAACAAAACCTGGAAAGAAAATTTCAGTGAAACTTCTTTTTGTTAGACATATTTATTCATCTCACATAGTTAAAACTTTAATTATATTATGCATTTTGGAAACTCCGTCATGCAGAGATTCCAGAAGGGACATTCGGGAGCACATTCAGGCCTACGGTGAAAGAGGAGGTATCTTCAGATAAAAACTGGACAGAAGCTTTCTGAGAAACTACTTTGTGATGTGTGCATTCCACTCAGGGAGTTATACCTCTTTTCTAAAAGGCAGTGTTTTAACTCTGTTCCTGTGAAACCAAAAATGTGATATTTCCAAACACATTGTGCACTATGGCGAGTAGAGAAATATACTGCAATAAAATCGAGGAAGAAGCGTTCTAAGAATCTGTTCTCTGATAGGTGCATTCACTCCACAGAGTTAATGCTTACTCTATGTTGCCCAGTTTCGAAACTCTGTCTTGGAAGAATCTGTGAAGGGATATTTAGTGACGCCTGGAGGCTTGTGGTGATCGAGGAAACGTCTTCCGATGAAACCTCCAGAGAAACGTTCTGAGCAACTGCTTTGGGATGTGTGTATTCATATCCTAGAGAAAAACCATTCTTTTGATTGAGCAGTTTGAAATCACTGTTTTTGTGGAATCTGAGGAAGGACATTTGTAAATGACACTTAGAGTATGCAGACAGAAATATCCTCAGGTAAAATCCAGAAGGAAGCTTTCTGTGGAACTGCTCTGTTTCGTTTTAATTCCTCTCACTCAGATAAGTCTCTCTTTTAATTGAGCAGTTTTCTAGCCCGGTATATGTTTAGCATCTGATGGAATATTCGGGAGCACTTTGAGGCTACAGTTGTAAAAGGAAATATGTTCAGACCGAAACTGGAGAGAATATTTCCAAGAAACTGCTTTGTGACGTGTGCATTCCCATCACAGTGTTATGCCTCTCTTCTCATACAGCATCGGGGAAACCCTTTTGCAGGAACAGCTACCAAGTGATATTCGGGAGCATGTTGATGCCAATGGTGAAAAGGGAAACAGCCTCAAACAACAACTGGAAAGAAGCTTTCTAGGAAACTACTCTGTGATATGTGTAATCATCTCACATAGATAAAGATTTCTTTTCATTACACTGCTTGGAGACTGTCATGGACGGATCAACGAAGGCACCTTCAGGAGCACATTCTGGACTCTGGTAAAAAAGGAAATAT
>NW_012118299.1:770398-800999 GCF_000951035.1 Colobus angolensis palliatus
TGTCGTCCAATAAAAAACAGAAAGTAGCAGCTGAAGAAACTGCTCTCTGACATGTCCATTCTTTTCACAGGTTTAAAGCTTACTCTAAATTTCCCAGTTTGAAATTCGGTCTTTGAGGGTTGTGGGAAGGGATAGTAAGTGGCGACTGTAGGCCTGTGTGAGGCAACGAAATGTCTACCATCGAAAATCGGAGATGCGCTTTCTGCACACCTGTTTTGTGATGTTTATATTCATCTCAAACGTTAAATAGTTATTTGGATTGAGCAGTTTGAAATCACTGTTTCTGTGGCATCTGTGAAAGGACATTTGGAAATGCTCTTTAGAATATCATGAAAAAGAAATAATCTCAGAGAGAAACCAGAAGGAATTTTTCTGTGAAACTGCTCTGTGTCACGTGAATTCCACCCACACACTTAGGCTTCTCTTTTCATTGAGCTGTATCATAACAATGTTTTTTTTAGTTTCTGAAGCGATACTCTGGAGGTCTTTGAGGCTTATGGTGAAAAAGGAATCATCTTCAGATAAAAACTGGAAAGAAGCTTTCTGAGGAGTTGCTTTGTGATGTGGGAATTCCACTCACAGAAATATACCTTTCTTCTCCAAGAGGATTCCGGAATCCCTTTTGGACAAAAACCTACGAAGAGATATTCAGGAGTATAGCGACGACTTTGGTGAAAAAGGAAATATCTTCAGACAAAACCTGGAAAGAATATTTCAGTGAGACTGCTTTGTGTTAGGTATGTTTATTCATCTCGCATAGTTAAAACTTTAATTATATTACACAGTTTGGAAACTCCATCATGCACAGATACATGAAGGGACTTTTGGGAGCACATTCAGGCCTATGGTGAAAGAGGAGATATCTTCAGATGAAAACTGGATAGAAGCTTTCTGAGAAACTGCTTTGTGATGTATGCATTCCACTGAGGGAGTTACACCTCTTTTCCCACAAGGCAGTGTTTGAACTCTGTTCCTGTGAAACCGAAAATGTGATATTTCAGAACGCATGGAGGACTATGACGAATAGTGAAATATACTCAAATAAAAACGAGGAAGAAACGTTCCAAGAATCTGCTCTCTAATATGTGCATTCACTTCACAGAGTTAATGCTTACTCTATATTGCCCAGTTTCTAAACTCTGTCTTTGAAGTAACTGTGAAGGGATAGTTAGTTACGCCCAGAGGCTTGTGGTGAGCAAGGAAACGTCTTCCGATGAAACCTTCAGAGGGACGTTCTGAGCAACTGCTTTCTGATGTGTGTATTCGTCTCCTAGAGTTAAACCATTCTTTGGATTGAGCAGTTTGAAATCACTGTTTTTGTGGAATCTGAGGAAGGATATTTCAGAATGATCTTTAGAATATGGAGAAAGAAATATCCTCAGGTAAAATCCAGAAGGAAGCTTTCTGTGAAACTGCTCTGTGTCGTCGTAATTCCTCTTACTCAGATAAGCCTCTCTTTTCATTGAGCAGTTTTCTAGGCCCCTGTATGTTTATCATTGATGGGATATTCAGGAGCATTTTGAGGCTAACGGTGAAAAAGGAAACGTCTTCAGATAGAAACTGGAGAGAAGCTTTCTGAGGAGCTGCTTTGTGACGTATGCATTCCACTCACAGAAATATACCTTTCTTCTCTTGTAGGATTCCGGAAATCTTTTGGAGAAAAAGCTACAAAACAGAAATTCGGGACTATAGGGAAGGCTATGGTGAAAAAGGAAATACCCTCAGACCAAAATTGGAAAGAAGATTTCTGTGAAACTTCTTTGTTTTAGATATATTTATTCATCTTGCATAGTTAAAACTTTTCTTATATTACGCAGTTTGGAAACTCCATCATGAACGGATCCACGAACAGACATTCGGGGCACATTCAGGCCTATGGGGAAAAAGGAGATATCTTCAGATAAAAACTGGATAGAAGCTTTCTGAGAAACTCCTTCTGGTGTGTGCATTCCACTCAGGGACTTATACCTCTTTTCTCACAAGGCAGTGTTAGAACACTGTTCTACTGATACCGAAAAAGTGATACTTTGGGGCACATTGAGTACTATGGTGAATAGTGAAATATACTGAAATAAAATCGAGGAAGAAGCATTCCAAGAATCTGCACTCCAATATGTGCATTCACTTCACAGAGTTAATGCTTGCTCGATGTTGCCCAGTTTCAAAACTCTGTCTTTGTATAATCTGTGAAGGGAAATTTAGTGACATCTGGAGACTTGAGTGAATAAGGAAACGTTTTCCATTGAATCCTACAGAGAAAATTTATGAGCAACTGCTTTGCAATATGGGTATTCATCTCATAAAGTTATTCGATTCTTTGGATTGAGCAGCTTGAAATCACTTTTTTTGTGATATCTGAGGAAGGACACTTGGGAACGATCCTTAGAATATGGAGAAGGAAATATCCTCAGGTAAAATCCAAAAGGAAGCTTTCTGTGAAACTGTTCTGTGTCGGCTTAATTCCTCTCGCTCAGTTAAGCCTCTCATTTCATTGAGCAGTTTTCTAACCCTGTGTATGCTTAGCGAGTGATGGGATATTCGGGAGCACTTTGAAGCTTACGGTGAAAAAGGAAATATGTTCAGACCGAACTGGAGAGAAGCTTTCCGAGGAACTGCTTTGTGACGTGTGCATTCCAGTCACAGTGTTATACCTCTCTTCTCATACAACGTCCGGGAAGCCCTTTTGGTGAAGCAGGTCCCAACTGATATTCAGGAGCATGTTTATGCCTACGGTGAAAAGGGAAATAGCCTCAGAAAAAAGGGAAAGAAGCTTCCTAGGAAACTACTCTGCGATATGTGTCGTCATCTCACATAGATAAAGCGTTCTTTATATTACGCAGCTTGCAAACTGTCATGGACGGATCCACGAACGGACCTTCGTGAGCAAATTCTGGATTATGGAGAAAAATGAAATATCTTCAGATAATAACTGGAAAGAAGCTTTCTGTGAATCTGCTTTCTGCTATGT
The DNA here is from genome assembly GCF_000951035.1 of Colobus angolensis palliatus. Classification (NCBI taxonomy): domain Eukaryota; kingdom Metazoa; phylum Chordata; class Mammalia; order Primates; family Cercopithecidae; genus Colobus; species Colobus angolensis. The sequence continues at coordinate 773,367 of NW_012118299.1, forward strand.
TTATTTATCTCACATAGATGAAGCTTTCTTTATATTACGCATCTTGGAAACTCCCTCGTGGATGGACTCGTGAAGGGATATTTGCAATCACATTGAGGCCTGTGGTGAAATAGCAAATATAGTCAGATATAAACTGGAGAGAAGGTTTCTGATAAACTGCTTTGTGACGTGTGCATTCCATTCACAGTGTTATACTATCGTCTCATACAGCGTTGGGGAAATTATTTCGGAGCAACATGTACCAAGTGGTATTTGGGAGCATATATATTCTGAATATCCCTTTATGGACTAAACAAAAACAGTGTTATGATACTGTTCTCTGAAAAGAGAAACAGAAAACTGCTCAGTGAAAATACAGGCTTAACTGAACTAGATGAATTAAGAAGACACAGAGCAGTTTCACAGAAAGCTTCTGTTTGGATGAACGGAGGCAAGATGGCGCACTTCTGGGTTCTTCATCATCACTTTTCCCGTGTGCGCAAAAATGTAGCCAGCGCGCAGGAAGGTGCAGACTAATCAGGTATGCACCAGGTGATGTCAGTCCGAAGAGACCAAGATTTACCTGGTGGCATTTACTCCCCGATATGTCCATGCCACACCTATTGCTCTTCCACTCCTAGAAATTACATTACCAGATTTACTCCCCGACATGTCCATGCCACACCTATTGCCCTTCCACTCCTAGAAAAGCTGCTCCCGGTAGACGTGTGGTGCGGGCTTCCTCAGCCCCCATTCTTGTTGGGACTGCATCAGGAACTCTGCCTGAGTGCTCTATTGGGCGACTCTCTCAGCCTCCTTTGCCGGAGGCCAACAGACCTCACCTTGCACACCTTCTTCTCTGAAGCTAGATGACCAGAGATTAAATTTGTAGTTTTGCTCTTAGCCTTGCCTCCTCGCTGGTTCTTTTGTGCTCTCTCGGTGGTCTTAGAAAAACAAATCAGTTGGTGCCGAACCCAGGAGAGGACCCCTCCTCAAGCCTCTAAGGGTTAAGGAACGTCCTCCTGCTCCCACGCCGTAGACAGACCAGGACCTGAGACCCACTTTCCTCACTCTCACGGCCTCTCTGGGGTAAGTGCCCTTGTGTTCTCTTTACCTCCCTCGGCCAAAAATCCTGCACAGGTCCGAGGCCTACTTTTCAGCCACCAAGTATCTCTAGAGACCCGTTCAGGGCAGAGACGTCCGTCGCATGAAGGTAAACTCCACCTTAGCTCCAAGAGCCTCCAGTCTGTCTCTGCTGATTTCAAAAAATGCTTTGAAGCCAGGCAGAGATCTCCATTGTGTAAATAAAGAGGAAACAAATGCAAAACCCCCAGTTCAAATTTCTAAAGAGCACCCCTTTAGGGTGCCTCCTAGCCAACTTAAAAACCTTACAGCAGTTAATTTTTCTTTCCACTGAGGCGTGGCCCCAATACAAACTAGACAATCAGTCCCAGTGGCCACCAGAGGGCACCTTAGTCTGCAATGTTCTGATCGACCTCAGCAATTTCTGCCAGCTGCTAGGCAAGTGGTCTGAAACTTATTACATACAAAGCTTTTGGGCCTTACTTGTGTAAGCTCTCGTCCCGACTTGTGTAGTTGGTGTTCTTTGGTCCAGGTTATGCTGGCCAAGGACACTGGCTCACAGGAACCTGAAAAAGAGGAGTATTTATTCCATTCTGTTCAGCCGGAGGAAATAGGGTTTCCTTCTGTCTCTGTACCCTCACCCTCGGCCTACACTCCTCCTTCTTCCCCCGTCCAGACCCTTCCTTACTCTTCTTTATCTACTAGTAATCCATTCGGTCCTGGGCCTCCTTCAGGGCCCACAACTGGTTGTCTTGAGTCCCCTGTTTCTGCCCACACCCACCTTTCGTGCCCTGCTGATGCCCCCATTCCCGCCCCACACCGTCCTACAGTGTTATCACCTTTGCTAGAGTTAGCTGGGGCAGATGGGGTAGTCACAGTACATGTCCCTTTTTCACTTGTTGCCTTTCCCAAATTGAGAAGCGTTTAGGTGATTTCTCAGCTAATTCTACCATATACTTAAAGGAATTTAGATATCTTTGCCAGGCCTATGACTTAACTTGTCATGACCTCCAGGTGATCCTAACTTCTACCCTAAATCCTGAGGAGCAAGAGCACATCTTAGCGGCTGCCAGGCAGCACGCCAACCAATTACATTTAACTGATGCTGCCATTCCACTAGAGGAGCAAGCAGTCCCCTCGGCAGACCCACACTGGGACTACCAAGTAAGCCAGCCTGGGTGCCGTAGGCGAGACATAATGGTCCAGTGGTTGTTGGCTGGTATGCAAGCAGCCTCAAACAAAACTGTAAATTTTAACAAATTAAAAGAACTGGAAGAAAATCCAGCCACATTATTAAGTAAGCTGACTGAGGTTCTAACACAATATACCTGGTTAGATCCATCCTCTCCCACAGGGGCCACAATTTGGCATCTTATTTCATTTCCCAACCAGCTCCTGACATTCATAAAAAACTTCAAAATGTAGAGGATGGTCCTCAGACATCAATACAAGAAATAATTAAATTAGCCTTTAAGGTCTATAACTCCAGAGAGGAGACAGCTGAGGCACAGCGGCAGGCTCGCCTTGAAGAGAGGCTGCAGCTCCTAGCGGCAGCTTTACAGCCCAGTTGTAACCCCAGACCAGAGAGCACACACCCCACAGACTCCAAGGATACAAAAGGAGCCAGCTATAAGTGAGGCAAGGCAGGACACTATGCCAACAAGTGTCCACGAGGTCTCCGATCCCCAATGCAGCCTTGCTGTAAGTGCAGGACGTCAGGACATTGGGCCAGTGAATGTCCTAATCCTCGTCCACTAGCAACCCCCTGCCCTGCTTGCCAACAGGAAGGACACTGGAAGTATGGTTGCCCCACCCTCAGAACAGGTGCCACATCTCAACGTGACCCCCTTTCCCAGGTTTCTGGGAGCTCCTTCCAGCTCCTACATTTGGACAATGACAACTGAAGGTGCTGAGACTCGGGGACCTCCTACACCCTCATCCAGCCACGGGTAACTCTCCAGGTAGCGGGTAAGACAATTTTTTTAATCGACAGGGGGGCAACTCATTCTGTTTTGCCGTCCATCTCTGGACATGGCCTTCCATCCAATATCTCTGTAGTAGGAGTGAACGGAAAGCCATCTACTCCACGAAAAACTCCACTCCTTAATTGCTGCGTGACCAGAAACTACTTTGTGCACTCATTCGTCATTCCCAGCTAAAAATGGCCCCTACCGAAAGCAATCAGTGGAAATCAGTTTGGCTTTCCCCCACTCGCCTCAAACTTAATTTTATTAACTATCTCATACTCCCCAGCCTTGCCAGGAATATCCTTCCAAAGAATGCTTCCATTCCTCATTCTTCTAGTAATACTGTGCCTTATTTTATGTTTTGTCCCCATTTTGATCAAATTTCTATGTACCAAGATTCAAGAAATCACTCGCGTCACCTTCAACCAAATGCTTCTTCATCTGTACGTCCGAATACCAACCATACGTTCTGACTTTAGCGACGCCCCTTAACAGCAGGAGATAGCCAGACAGATCACGGCACCACCTTATCACTATTAACAATGAAATGTTGGACTCTTTGGACGAATGGAGGCAAGATGGCGCACTTCCGGGTTCTTCATCATCAACTTTTCCCTTGTGCACAAAAATGTAGCCGGCGCTCAGGAAGGGGCAGACCAAGCAGGCATGCGCAAGGTGATGTCAATCCGAAAAGACCAAGATTTACCTGGTGGCACCTGTGGAGCCCTTCCTCCTCCCCGACACATCCGTGCCCCACCTATTGCCCTTTCACTCCTTGAAAAGCCGCTCCCGTCAGACGCGCAGCACTAGCTTCCTCAGCCCCCATTCTTGCTGGGACTGCATCAGGAACTCCACCCGAGAGCTCTACCGGGCGACGCTCTCGGCCTCTTTTGCCGGAGGCCGACAATCATTGCCTTGCACACCTTCTTCCCTGAAGCTAGATGACCAAAGAAAAAATTTGCAGTTTTGCTTTTAGCCTTGCTTACTCGCTGGTTCTTTTGTCCTCTCTCTGGTGGTCTTAGAAAAACAAATCAGCGTCCTTATGGATTTTACTGGAGGATATTTCTTTCTCCATATTCTAAGGATCAATCCCAAATGTCCTTCTTCAGATTCCACAATAACAGTGATTTCGAGCTGCTCAATCCAAATAATGGTTTAACCCTAGGAGACAAATACACACATCACAAAGCAGTTGCTCAGAACGTTTCTCTGAAGGTTTCATCGGAACACGTTTCCTCACTCACCACAAGCCTCCAGGCATCACTAAATATCCCTTCACAGATTCTTCAAAAACAGAGTTTCAAAACTGGGAAACATAGGGTAAGCATTAACTCTGTGAAGTGAATGCGCATATCAGAGAGCAGATTCTTGGAACGCTCCTTCCTTGATTTTATTTCAGAATATTTCACTATTTGCCATAGTCTTCAATGCGTTCCAAAATATCACTTTTTCGGTTTCAGAGGAACAGCGTTCAAACACTGCTGTGTGAGAGAAGAGGTATAACTCCCCCAGTTTTTATCTGAAGATATCTCCTCTTTAATTGTAGGCCTGAATGTGCTCCCAAATGTCCCTTCATGGATCCGTGCATGAGGGAGTTTCCAAACTGCGTAATATAAGTAAAGTTTTAAGAATGCGAGATAAAAAAATATACCTAATACAAAGGTGTTTCACAGAAATTTTCTTTCAAGTTTTTGTCTGAGGATATTTCTTTTTCCCCATAGTCATTGCTATAGTCCCCAATACCTGTTGGTAGCTTTTTCTCCAAAAGACATTCCGGAATCCTCTATGTGAACAAAGGTGTATTTCTGTGAGTGGAACACACATGTCACAAAGCAGCTCCTTAGAGAGCTTCTCTCCACTTTCTATCTAAAGACGTTTCTTTCTCACTGTAAGCCTCAAAGGGCTCCGGAATATTCCAGTCACAGTGTTATACCTCTCTTCTCATACAGCGTCATGGAAACCCTTTGGAGAAACAGGTACCATGTGATATTCAGAAGCATGTTGATGCTGATGGTGAAAAGGGAAATAGCCTTAGACAAAAACTGAAAAGAAGCTTTCTAGGAAACTACTCTGTGATATGTGTAATCATCTCACATAGATAAAGCTTTCTTTACATTACGCAGCTTGGAGACTGTCATGCACGGATCCACAAAGGAACCTTTGGGAGCACATTCAGGACTATGCGAATAAGGAAATATCTTCAGATAAAAACTGTAAAGAAGGTTTCTGTGAATCTGCTTTTTGCTATTTTAATTCATCTCTCATAAATGAAGCTGTCCTTACATTATGCAGCTTGGAAACTACCATGTGGATGGATCCACGAAGGGATATTTGGGATCACATTCGCACCTATGGTGGAATGGGAAATATAGTCAGATTAAAACTGGAGAGAAGCTTTCTAAGAAACTGCTTGGTGTCGCGAGCATTCCACTCAGGGAGTTATAACTGTCTTCTTATAAGGCACAGTTTGAACACTGTTTCTGTAAAACCAAAAGAGTGATATTCGGAGCACATTGAAGACTAAGGCAAAAAGTGAAATGTCGTCCAATAAAACACAGAAAGAAGCATTTGAAGAAACTGCTCTCTGACATGTCCATTCTTTTCACAGGGTTAAAGCTTACTCTTCATTTCCCAGGCTGAAAGTGGGTCTTTGAGGTTTCTGCGAAGGGATAGTAAGTGGCGACCGGAGGCCTATGTGAGGCAAGTAAATGTCTTCCATCGAAAATCGGAGAGAAGCTTTCTGCGTAACTCTTTTTTGATGTTTGTATTCATCTCATAGAGTTAAATCATTCCATGGATTGAGCAGTTTGAAATCACTGTTTCTGTGGAATCTGAGAAAGGATATTTGGAAACACTCTTTAGAATATCCTGAAAAAGAAATAACCTCAGAGAGAAATCAGAAGAAAGCTTTCTGTGAAACTGCTCTGTGTCACGGGAATTCCGCTAGCACAGTGAAGTTTCTCTTTCCATTGAGCTGTATCATAACACTCTTTTTGTTTAGTCTGCGCAGGATATTCTGGAGGACTTTGAGGCTTACGATGAGAAAGAAAACGCCTGCAGGTAGAGACTGGAGAGAAGCTTTCGGACGAGCTGCTTTGTGACGTGTGCATTCCACAAACAGAAATATACCTTCCTTCTCCTACAGGATTCTGGGATCCCTGTTGGAGAAAGGGCTACCAGGAGATATTCGGAAGCACAGTGAAGGCTATGGTGAAAAAGGAAATATCCTCAGACAAAAACTGGAAAGAAGATTCATATGAAGCTGCATTGTGTTAGATATATTTATGAAGATCGGATAGTAAAATCTTTTCTTATATTACGCAGTTTGGAAACGCCATCATGCAAGGATCTGTGAAGGGACATTCGGGACCACATTCAGGCCTACGGTGAAAGAGGAGATATCTTCAGATAAAAACTGGATAGAAGCTTTCTGATAAACTAATTTGTGATGTATGCCTTCCACTCAGGGTGCTTTACCTCTTTTCTCAAAAGGCAGTGTTTGAACACTGTTCTGTGTAACCGAAAAAGTGATATTTCAGAACGCACTGAGGACTCTGGTGAATAGTAAAATATACTGAAATAAAATCGAGGAAGAAACATTCCAAGAATCTGCTCTCTGATATGGGCATTCACTTCACAGAACTAATGCTTACCCTATGTTGCCCAGTTTCGAATCTCTGTCTTTGAATTATATGTCAAAGGATATTTAGTGATGCGCAGAGGCTGGTGGTGAGCAAGAAAACACCTTGCGATTAAACCTGCAGAGAAACGTTCTGAGCAAGTGGCTTACAATGTGTGTATTCATTTCACAGAGTTAAACCATTCTTTGAACTGAGCAGATTGAAATCACTGTTTTTGTGGAATCTGAGGAAGGACATTTGGGGACTATCCTAAGAATATTACACAGCTTGGAAACTGTCATGGACGGATCCACGAAGGGAACTTCGGGAGCACATTCTGGAGTCTGGTCAAAAACGAAATGTCTTCAGATAAACACTGGAAAGAAGCTTTCTGTGAATCTTCTTTTTGCTATGTTTATTCATCTCACAGAGGTGTAGCTTTCTTTAAATTACACAGCTTGGAAACTCCCTTGTGGATGGATCCGTGAAGGGATATTTGGGATCACTTTCGGGTCTATGGTGAAAAAGGAAATATAGTCAGATAAAATCTGGAGAGAAGCTTTCCAGGAAACTGCTTGGTTATGTGTGTATTCCAATCAGGGAGTTACAACTTTCTTCTCATAAGGCACAGTTTGCACTCTGTTCCTGTAAAACCAAAAGAGTGATATTTGGAGTACATTGAAGACTATGGCAAAAAGTGAAATGTCGTCCAATAAAAAACAGAAAGAAGCACTCACAGAAACTGCTCTCTGACATATCCATTCTTTTCAAAGGGCTAAATCTTACTCTACATTTCCCAGCTTGAGAGTCGGTCTTTAAGGATTCTGTGAGGGATAGTACGTGGTGACCGGAGGCCTGTGTGAGGCAAGGAAATGTCTTCCATCGAAAATCGGAGAGAAGCTTTCTGTGCAACCCTTTTGTGATGTTTGTATCCATCTCACAGTGTTAAATCATTCTTTGGATTCAGCAGTTTGAAATCACTGATTCTGTGGAATCTGAGAACGGACATTTGGAAACGCTGTTTAGAATATCCTGAAAAAGAAATAACCTCAGATAGAAACCAGAAGAAAGCATTCTGTGAAACTGCTCTGTGTCACGTGAATTCCGCTCACACAGTTAAGCTTCTTTTTTCATCGAGCTGTATCCTAACATTGTTTTTGCTTAGTCTTTGAAGGGATACTCCAGAAGGCTTTGAGGCTTATGGTGAGACAGGAAAGTCCTCAGTTAGAAACTGGAGAGAAGCTTTCTGAGGAGCTGCTTTGTGACGTGTGCATTCCACTCAGAGAAATACAGCTTTCTTCTCCTAGAGGATTCTGAAATCCCTTTTGTAGAAAAAGCTACCAGGAGATATTCGGGAGATAGTGACGACTATGGTGAAATAGGAAATATCCTCAGACAAACCTGGAAAGAAGATATATGTGAAACTGCTTTGTGTTAGATATATTTATTCATCTCGCATAGTCCAAACTTTAATTTCATTATGCAGTTTGGAAACTCCATCATGCACAGATCCATGAAAGGACATTCAGGAGCACACTCTGGCCTACAATGAAAGAGAAGATATCTTCACATAAAAACTGGATAGAAGCTCTCTGAGAAACTACTTCCTGACGTTTGCATTCAACTCAGAGAGTTATACCTCTTTCCTAACAAGGCAGTGTTTGAACAGTGTTCCTGTGAACCTGAAAATGTCATATTTCAGAACGCATTGAGGACGATGGCGAGTAGTGAAATATACTAAAAGGAAATGGAGGAAGAAGCATTCCAATAATCTGCTCTCTGATATGGGAATTCACTTCACAGAGTTAATGCTTACTCTATGTCAACCAGTTTCGAAACTCTGTCTTTGAATTATCTGTGAAGAGATCCCCAGGCGCTTATGGTGAGCAAGGAAACGTCTTCCCATGAAACCTGCAAAGAAACGTTCTGAGCAACTGCTTTGTGATTTGTGTATTCGTCTCATAGAGTTAAACAATTCTTTGCATTGAGCAGCTTGGAATCGCTGCTTTTGCGGAATAGGAGGAAGGACATTTGGGAATGATCCTAGGAATATGGGGAAGGAAATATCCTCAGGTAAAATCCGGAAAGAAGCTTTCTGTTAAACTACTCTGTGTCGTCTTAATTCCTCTCACTCAGATAAGCCTCTTTTTTCATTTAGCAGTTTTCTAGCCCTGTGTATGTTTAGCATGTGATGGGATAGTCGGGAGCACATTGAGGCTAATGGTGAAAAAGCAAATATATTCAGACCGAAACTGGACAGAAAGTTTCCGAGGAACTCTTTTGTGACGTGTAAATTCCAGTCACATTTTCATACCTCTCTTCTCCTACAGAATCAGGGAAACCCTTTTGGAGAAACAGGTACCAGGTGATATTCGGGAGCATGTTGATGCCAATGGTGAAAAGGAAATAGCCTCAGATATAAACTGGAAACAATCTTTCTAGGAAACTACTCTGTCATATGTGTAATCATCCCAAATAGATAAAGCTTTCTTTACATTACGCAGCTTGGAAACTGTCATGGATGGATCCATGAAGGGAACTTCTGGATCTGGATAGTCAGCAGATTGTGGACTATGTTGAAAAAGGAAATATCTTCAGATAAATCCTGTAAGGAAGATATTTTTGAATCTGCTTTTCGTTATGTTTATTCATCTCACATAGATGAAGCTTTCTTTACATTACGCAGCTTGGAAACTCCTTCCTGCATGGATCCTCAAAAGGATATTTGGGAACACATTTGGGCCTATGCTGAAAGAGGATATAGAGTCAGATAAAAACTGGAGAGAAGGTTTCTGAGAAACTGCTTCGTGATGTGTGTATTCCACTCAAGGGGTTAAACTTTCTTCACATAAGACAAAGTTTGAACACTCTTCCTGTAAAACCAAAAGAGTGATACTCGGAGCACATTGATGACTAGGGCAAAAAGTGAAATGTCGTCCAATAAAATACAGAGAGAAGCACTCGAAAAAACTGCTCTCTGGCAGGCCCATACTTTCACAGTGTTAAAGCTTACTCTACATTTCCCAGTTTGAAATTCAGTCTTTGAGGGTTCTGTGAAGGGATATTAAGTGGCGACCAGAGGCCTGTGTGAGGCAAGGAAATGTCTTCCATCGAAAATTGGAGAGAAGCTTTCTGCGCAACTCTTTTGTGATGTTTGTATTCTTCTCATACCGTTAAATCATTCTATAGATTGAACAGTTTGAAATCACTGTGTCTGTAGAATCTGAGAAAGGACATTTGGAAACGCTCTTTAGAATATCCTGAAAAAGTAATACCCTCAGAGAGAATGAGAAGGAAGCTTTCTGTGAACCTGCTCTGTGTCACTTGAATACTGCTCACACAGTTAATCTTCTCTTTTCATTGAGTTCTATCATAACACTGTTTTTGCTTAGTCTGTGAAGGGATATTCTGGAGGGCTTTGAGGGTTACGATGAGAAAGGAAATGTCCTCAGATAGAAATTGGAGAGAAGCTTTCTGAGAAGCTGCTTTGTGACGTGTGCATTCCATTCACAAAAATATATTTTTCTTCTGATGTTTTAGACTTGAAGTCCTTGCCCAAGCCTATGTCCTGAATTGTACTACCTATGTTTTCTTCTAGGGTTTTTTTATGGTATTACGTCTAAAATTTAAGTGTCTAATCCATCTTGAATTAATTTTCATATAAGGAGTAAGGAAAAGATCCATTTTCAGCTTTCTGCTTATGGCTAGCCAATTTTCCCAGCACCATTTATTAAATAGGGAATCCTTTCCCCATTTCTTTTTTCTCTCAGGCTTGTCAAAGATCAGATGGCTATAGATGTGTGGTATTATTTCTGACGACTCTGTGCTGTTCCATTGGTCTATATCTCTGCTCTGATAACAGTACCATGCTGTTTTGGTTACTGTAGCCTTGTAGTATAGTTTGAAGTCAGGTAGCGTGATGCCTCCGGCTTTGTTCTAAATCATGCTGCTATACAGACACACGCACACGTATGTTTATTGCGGCACTATTCACAATAGCAAAGACTTGGAATCAACCCAAATGTCCATCAGTGACAGACTGGATTAGAAAAATGTGGCACAAATACACCATGGAATCTTATGCAGCCATAAAAAGGATAAGTTTGTATCCTTTGTAGGGACATGGATGCAGCTGGAAACCATTATTCATAACAAACTATCACAAGAACAGAAAACCAAACACCACATGTTCTCACTCATAGGTGGGAACTGAACAATCAGATCACTTGGACTCGAGAAAGAGAATATCACACATCGGGGCCTAACATAGTGAGGGGAGTGGTGGGAGGGATTGCATTGGGAGTTATACCTGATATAAATGACAAATTGATGGGTGCTGACGAGTTGATGGGTGCAGCAGAACAATGTGGCACAGGTATACATATGTAACAAACCTGCACATTGTGCACATGTACCCTAGAACTTAATGTATAATAATAAAAAAAAGAAACAAAAAGAAATATACCTTTGTTCTTCTAAAGGATTCTGGAATCCCTTTTGGAGAAAAAGCTACCAAGAGATATTCGGGAGTATAGTGATGACCATGGTGCAAAAGGTAATATCCTCAGACAAAAACTGAAAAGAAGATATCTGTGAAACAGCTTTGTGTTAGATATATTTATTCGTCTCACATAGTAAAAACCTTGACTGTATTATGCAGTTTGGAATCTGTGTCATGCACAGATCCGCATAGGGACATTCGGGAGCACATTCAGGCCTACGGTGAAAGAGGAGATATCTTCAGATAAAAACTCGATAGAAGCTTTCTGACAAACTACTTTGTGACGTACGCATTCCACTGAGGGAATTATACCTCTTTTCTCACAAGGCAGTTTGAACTCTGTTCCTGTGAAACCGAAAATGTGATATTTTGTAACACATTGAGGAGTATGACGAATAGTGAAATATACTGAAATAAAATCGAGGAAGGACCTTCCCAAGAATTTGCTCTCTGATATGTGAATTCACTTCACAGAGACAATGCTTACTCTATGTTGCCCAGTTTTGAAACTCTGTCTTTGAAGAATCTGTGAAGGAATATTTAATGACGCCCATTGGCTTGTGGTGAGCGAGGAAACCTCTTCCGATGAAACCTGCAGAGTAAGCTTCCTAGTAACTGCTTTGTGATGTGTGTATTTGTGTCATAGAGATAAACCATTCTTTCCATTGAGCAACTTGAAATCACTGTTTTTGTGGAATCTTAGGAAGGACATTTGGAAACGATCCTTAGAATATGGAGAAAGAAATATCCTCAGGTAAAATCCAGAAGGAAACATTCTGTGAAACTGCTCTTTGTCGTCTTAATTCCTCTCACTCAGATAAGCCTCTCTTTTCATTGAACACTTTTCTAGCCCTTTGTATATTTAGCATGTGATGGGATATTCGGGAGCACTTTGAGGCTGATGGTGAAAAACGAAATGTGTCCAGACGGAAACTGAAGAGAAACTTCCGAAAAACTGCTTTGTGACGTGTGCATTCCAGTCACAGTGTTATACCTCTCTTCTCATACAGTGTCGGGGAAATCCTTTTGGAGAAACAGGTACCAAGTGATATTCGGGAGCATATTGATGCTGATGGTGAAAAGGGAAATAGCCTCAGACAAAAACTAGAAAGAAGCTTTCTCGGAAACTATGATATGTGTATCGTAGTTTGTGTATGATATGTGTAATCATCTCACATAGAAAAAGCTTTCTTTAGATTACGCAGCATGGAAACTGTCATGGACGGATCCACGAAGAAACCCTCGAGAGCACATTCTGGACTAGGGTGAAAAAGGAAATATCGTCAGATAAAAACTGGAAAGAAGCTTTCTGTGAATCTGCTTTTTGCTATGTTTATTCATCTCACATAGATGAAGTTCTCTTTACATTACACAGCTTGGAAACTCACTCGTGGATGAATCCACGAAGGGATATGTGGCATCACATTCAGGTCTATGGTGAAAGACGAAATATAGTCAGATAAAAGCTGGAGGAAAGCTTTATAAGAAACTGCTTGGTGATGTGTGCATTCCACTCAGGGATTTATAACTTTCTTCACATAAGGCAGAGTTTGAACACTGTACCAGTAAAACTGAAAGAGTGATATTCGGAGAATGTTGAAAACTATGGCAAAAAGTGAAATGTAGTCCAATAAAAAACAGAAAGAGCACTCAAAGAAACTCCTCTCTGACATGTCCATTCATTTCACAGGGTGAAAGTTTACGCTACATTTGGCAGGTTAAAAGTCCGTCTTTGAGGTTCTGTGAAGGGATAGCAGGTGATGACCGGAGACCTGTGTGAGGCAAGGAAATGTCTTCCATCGAAAATTGGAGAAAGGATTTATACACAACTATTTTGTGATATTTGTATTCATCTCATATCATTAAATCATTCTTTGGATTGAGCGGTTTGAAATCACTGTTCAAGTGGAAGCTGAGAAAGGACATTTGGAAAAGCTCTTTAGAATATCCTGAAAAAGAAATAACCTCAGAGAGAAACCAGAAGGAAGCTTCCTGTGAAATTGCTGTGTGTCACGTGAATTCCGCTCAGACAGTTAAGCATCTCTTTTCATTGAGCTGTATCATAACACTGTTTTTTTATAGTCAGTGAAGAGATATTCTTGAAGGCTTTGAGGCTTACAGTGAGAAAGGAAACATCTTCAGATAGAACCTGGAGAGACGCGTTCTGAGGAGCTGCTTTGTGACGTGTACATTCCACTCACAGAAATATACCTTTCTTCTCCTAGAGGATTCTGGAACCCCTTTTGGAGAAAAAGCTACCAAGAGATATTCAGGAGTCGACTATAGTGAAAACGGTAGTATCCTCCCAGAAAAACTAGAAAGAAGATTTGTGTGAGACTGCGTTGTGTTAGATATATTTATTCATGTCGCATACTTAAAACTTTAATTATATTACACAGTTTGGAAACTCCATCATGCACAGATTCATGAAGGGACATTCAGGAGCACATTCAGGCCTACAGTGAAAGAGGAGATATCTTCAGATAAAAACTGGATAGAATCTTTCTGAGAAACTACTTTGTAATGTGTGCATTCCACTCAGGGAGTTATACTTCTTTTCTCAAAAGGGAGTGTTTCAACTCTGTTCCTGTGAAACCGAAAATGTGATATTTTGAAATGCCTTGTGGACTATGGAGTGTAGAGAAATATACTGCAATAAAATCGAGAAAGAAGCATTCTCAGAATCTGTTCTCTGATAGGTGCATTCACTTCACAGAGTTAATGCTTACTCTATGTTGCCCAGTTTCAAAACTGTCTTTGAAGAATCTGTGAAGGGATATATAGTGATGCCCAGAGGCTTTTGGTGAGCCAAGAAAAGTCTTCTGATGAAACCTGCAGAGAAACTTTCCAAGCAGCTGCTTTGGGATGCATGTATTCATATCCTAGAGTTAAACCATTCTTTTAATTGAGCAGTTTGAAATCACTGTTTTTGTGGAATCTGAGGAAGGACATTTGTAAATGATACTTAGAATATGCAAAGAGAAATATCCTCAGTTAAAATCCAGAAAGAAGCTTTCTGTGAAACTGCTTTGTTACATCTTAATTCCTCTCACTCAAATAAGTCTCTCTTTTCATTGAGCAGTTTTCTAGCCGTGGGTATGTTTAAAGTGTGATGGGATATTCGGGAGCTTTTTGAGGCTAACCGTGAAAAAGGAAATATGCTCAGATCGAAACTGGAGAGAAGTGTATGAGGAACTGCTTTGTGACGTGTGCATTCCAGTTAGAGTGTTATACCTCTCTTCTCATACAGCGTCACGAAACCCTTTTCGAGAAACAGGTACCAAGTGATATTCTGGCGCATCTTGATGCCGATGGTGAAAAGGGAAATAGCCTCAGACAAAAACTGGAAAGAAGCGTTCAAGAAACTACTCTGTCATATGTGTAATTATCTCACATAGCTAAAGCTTTCCTTACATTACACAGCTTGGAGACTGACATGGATGGATCCACGAAGGGACCTTCGGGAGCACATTCTGGACTCTGGTAAAAAAGGAAATATCTTCACGTAAAAACTGGAAAGAAGCATTCTGTGAATCTGCTTTTTGCTATGATTATTCATCTCACACAGACGAAGCTTTCTTATATTCCACAGCTGGGAAACTCCCTCGTGGATGGATCCACGAATGGATATTTGGAATCACATTCAGGCCTATGGTGAAATAAGAAATAGAGTCAGATAAAAACTGGAGAGAAGCTTTCTGAGAAACTGCTTGGTGATGTGTGCCTTCCACTCAGGGAGTTATAACTCTCTTCTCATAAGGCGCATCTTGAACACTGTTCCTGTAAAACCAAAAGACTGATATTTGGAGCACATTGAAGACTATGGCAAAAAGTGAAATGTCGTCCAACAAAAAACAGAAAGAAGCACTCGAAGAAACTGCTCTGTGACATGTCCCTTCTTTTCACAGTGTTAAACTTTACTCTACATTTCCCAGTTTGAAAGTCGGTCTTTAAGGGTTCTGTGAGGTATAGTAAGTGGCGACCGGAGGCCTGTGTGAGGCAAGAAAATGTCTTTCATCGAAAATCGGAGAGAAGCATTCTGTGCAACTCTTTCATGATGCTTGTATTCATCTCATAGAGCTAAATCATTGTTTGGATTGAGCAGTTTGAAACCACTATTTCTGTGGAATCTGAGAAAGGACATTTGGAAACGCATTTTGGAATACCCTGAAAAACGAAAAAAAATCAGAGAGAAACCAGAAGGAAGCTTTCTGTGAAACTACTCTGTGTCACGTGAATTAGGCTCACACAGTTAAGCTTCTCTTTTCTTTGAGCTGTATCATAACACTGTTTTTGTTTAGTCTACGAGGAGATATTCTGGATGGCTTTGAGGCTTACAGTGAGAAAGAAATCATCTTCAGATAGAAACTGGAGAGAAGCTTTCTGAGGAGCTGCTCTGTATCATCTTAATTCCTCTCACTCAGATAAGCCTCTCTTTTCA
Source organism: Colobus angolensis palliatus (assembly GCF_000951035.1). NCBI lineage: Eukaryota > Metazoa > Chordata > Mammalia > Primates > Cercopithecidae > Colobus > Colobus angolensis. The sequence continues at coordinate 788,958 of NW_012118299.1, forward strand.
TTGAGCAGTTTTCTAGCCCTGTGTATGTTTAGCATGTGATGGGATATTTGGGAGCACTTTGAGGCTAACAGTGAAAAAGGAAATATGTTCAGATCAAAAGTGGAGAGAAGCTATGCGAGGAAGTGCCTTGTGACTTGTGCATTTCAGTCACAATGTTATACCTCTATTCTCATACAGAGCCAGGGAAACCCTTTTCGAGAAACACCTACCAGGTTACATTCGGGAGCACGTTGATGCCGATGGTGAAAAGGGAAATAGCCTCAGACAAAAACAGGAAGGAAGCTTTCTAGGAAACTACTCAGTGGTGTGTAATCATCTCACATAAATAATGCTTTCTTTACATTATGCAGCCTGGAAACTGTCATGGACGGATCCATGAAGGGACCTTCAGGAGCACGTTCTGGACTCCAGTGAAAAAGGAAATATCTTCAGATAAAAACTGGAAAGAAGCTTTCTGTGAATCTGCTTTTTGCTATGTTTATTCATCTCACATAGGTGAAGCTTTCTTTACATTATGCAGCTTGGTAAATCCTTCGTGGATGGATTCGCGAAGGGATATTTGGGATGACATTTGGACCTATGGTGAAATGGGAAATATAGTCAGATAAAAACTGGAGAGAAGCTTTCTCAGATACTGCTTGGTGATGTGTGCATTCCACTCAGGTGGTTATAACTTTCTTCTCATAAGGCACAGTTTGAACACTGTTCCTGTAAAATCAAAAGAGTGATATTCGGAGCACATTAAAGACTAGTGCAAAAAGTGAAATGTCGTCCAATAAAAAACAGAAAGAAGCACTCGAAGAAACTGCTCTCTGACACGTCCGTTCTTTTCACAGGATAAAAGCTTACTCTACATTTCCCAGTTTGAAAGTCTGTCTTTGAGGTTTCTGTGAAAAGATAGTATGTGGCAACTGGAGGCCTGTGTGAAGCAAGAAATTGTCTTAAATCGAAAATCGGAGAGAAGCTTTCTGCACAATTCTTTTGTGATGTTTACATTCATCTCATAGAGTTGAATCATTCTTTGGTTTCAGCAGTTTGAATTCACTCTTTCTATGGAATCTGAGAAAGGACTTTTGGAAGCGTTCTTTAGACTTTCCTGAAAAAGAAAAAACCTCAGATTGAAACCAGAAGGAAGCTTTCTGTGAAACTGCTCTGTGTCACGTGAAGTTCGCTCACACAGTTAAGCTTCTCTTTTCATTGAGCTGTATCATAACACTGTTTTTGTTTTGTCTGCGAGGGATATTCTGGAGGGCTTTGAGGTTTACAGTGAGAAAGGAAATGTCTTCAGATAGAAACTGGAGGGAAGATTTCTGAGGAGCTGCTTTGTGTCATGTGTATTCCACTCACAGAAATATACCTTTTTTCTCCTAGAAAATTCCGGAATCCCTTTTGGAGAAAAAGCTACCAAGAGATATTCAGGAGTATATTGACGATGATGGTGAAAAAGGAAATATCCTCAGACAAAAACTGTAAAGAAAATTTCTGTGAAACAGCTTTGTGTTAGATATATTTATTCATCTCACTTAGTTAAAGCTTTAATTCCATTATGCAGTTTGGAAACTCCGTCATGCACAGATCCATGAAGGGACATTTGGGAGCACATTCAGGCCTATGGTGAAAGAGGAGATATCCTCAGATAAAAACTGGATGGAAGCTTTTCGAGAGACTACTTTGTGATGTATACATTATACTCAAGGAGTCATACCTCTTTTCTCACAATGCAGTGTTTGAACACTGTTCCTGTGAAACCGAAAAAGTCATATTTTGGAACGCATTAAGGACTATGGCAAATAGTGAAATATACTGGAATAAAATCGAGGAAGAAGCATTCCAAGTATCTGCTCTCTGATATGGGCATTAACTTCACAGAGTTAATGCTTACTCTATGTCAACCAGTTTCAAAACTCTGTCTTTGAAGAATCTGTGAAGGGATATTTAGTGATGCCCAGAGGCTTGTGTTGAGCGAGGAAACGTCTTCCGATGAAACCTGCAGAGAAACGTTCTGAGCAACTACTTTGCGATGTGTGTATTCATCTCCTAGAGTTAAAACATTCTTTGGATTGAGCAGCTTGAAATCACTGTTTTTGTGGAATCGGAGAAAGGACAATTGGGAATGATCCTAGGAATATGGAGAAAGAAATATCCTCAGGTAAAACCCAGAAGGAATCTTTCTGTGAAACTGCTCTGTGTCATCTTAATTCCTCTCACTCAGATAAGTCTCTCTTTTCATTGAGCAGTTTTCTAGCCCAATGTATGTTTAGCGTGTGATGGGATATTAGGGAGGAATTTCAGGCTAATGGTGAAAAAGGAAATAGATCAAAACTGGAGAGAAGCTTTCCAAGGAACTGCTTCATGACGTATGCATTCCAGTCACAGAGTTATACCTCTTTTCTCATACAGTGTCAGGTAATCGCTTTTGGAGAAACAGGTACCAAGTGATATTCGGGAGTATGTTGATGCCGGTGGTGAAAACGGAAATAGCCTCAGACAAAAAGTGGAAGGAAGCTTTCTAGGAAACTACTCTGTGATATGTGTAATCACCTCACATAGATAAAGATTACTTTACATTACGCAACTTGGAAACTGTCATGGACGGATCCATGAAGGGACTTTCTTGAGCACATTTTGCACTTGGGTGAAAAAGGAAATATCTTCAGATAAAAACTGGAAAGAATCTTTCTGTGAATCTGGTTTTTCCTATGTTTATTCATCTCACATAGAGGAAGCTTTCTTTACATTACGCAGCTTGGAAGCTCCCTCATGTATGGAACCGTGAAGGGATATTTGGGATCACATTTGGGCCTATGGTGAATTAGGAAATATAGTCAGATAAAAATTGGAGAGAAGCATTCTGAAAAAGTGCTTGGTGATGTGTGCATTCCACTCAGGGAGTTATAACTTTCTTCTCATAAAGTGCAGTTTGAATTCTGTTCTGGTAAAACCAAAAGAGTGATATTCGGAGCTCATTGAAGTCTAGGGCAAAAAGTGAAATGTCGTCCAATAAATAAAAGAAAGAAGTACTCAAAGAAACTGCTCTCTGACATGTCCTTTCTTTTGAAATGGTTAAAACTTACTCTACATTTCCCAGTTTCAAAGTCGGTCTTTGAGGGTTCTGTGAAGGGATAATAAGTGGCGACCGGAGGCCTGTGTGAAGCAAGGAAATGTCTTCCATCGAAAATCAGAGAGAAGCTTTCTGCGCAACTCTTTTGTGATATTCGTATTCATCTCATAACGTTAAATCATTGTTTGGCTTTAGCAGTTTGAAATCACTGTTTCTGTGGAATCTGAGAAAGGACATTTGGAAACGATCTTTAGAACATCCTGAAAAAGAAATAACCTGAGAGAGAAACTAGAAGAAAGCTTTCTGTGAACCTGTTCTGTGTCACGTGAATTCCGCTCACACAGTTAAGCTTCTCTTTTCATTCAGCTTTATCATATCACTGTTTTTGTTTCGTCTCTGAAAGGATATTCCGAAGGGATTTGAGGCTTACTATGTTAAGGGAAACATCTTCAGATAGAAACTGTAGAGAAACTTTCTGAGGCGCTGTTTTGTGATGTGTGCATTCAACTCACAGAAATATACCTTTATTCTCCTGGAGGATTCCACAATCCCTTTTGGAGAAAAAGCTACCAAGAGATAATCGGGAGTATAGCGACTACTATGGTGAAAAAGGAAATATCCTCAGACAAAAACTGGAAAGAAAATTTCTGGGAAAATGCTTTGTGTTAAACACACTTTTTCATCTCACATAGTTAAAACTTTAGTTATATTATGCAGTTTGGAAATCTGTCACGCACACAACAGCAAAGGGTCATTCAGGAGCACATTCAGGCCTATGGTGGAAGAAGAAATATCTTCAGAAAAAAACTGGATAGACGTGTTCTAAGAAATTACATTGTGATGGATGCATTCCACTCAGGGAGTTATACCTCGCTTCTCACAAGGCAGTGTTTGAACACTGTTCTTCTGAAACTGAAAAAGTGATATTTCGGAACGCATTGAGGTCTATGACGAATAGTGATGTATACTGAAATAAAATTGAGGAAGAAGCATTCCAAGAATCTGCTCTCTGATATGTGCATTCACTTCACAGAATTAATCCTCACCCTATGTTGCCAAGTTTCTAAACTCTGTCTTTGAAGAATCTGTGAAGGGATATTTAGTGACACCTGGAACCTGGTGGTGAGCAAGGAAACATCTTCCAATGAAACCTGCAGAGAAACGTTCTGAGCAACGGCTTCACCTAGTGTGTATTCATCTCATGGAGTTAAACCATTCTTTGGATTAAGTAGCTTGAAATCACTGTTTTTCTGGAATCTGAGGAAGGACATTTGGGAACAATCCTTAGAATATGGAGAAAGAAATATCCCCAGGTAAAATCCAAAAGGAAGCTTTCTGTGAAACTGCTCTGTGTCGTCTTAATTCCTCTAACTCAGATAAGCCTCTCTTTTCATTGAGCAGTTTTCCAGCCCTATGTATGTTTAGCGTGTGATGGGATATAAGGGAGCAATTTGAGGCTAATGGAGATAAAGGAAATATGTTCAGAGCGAAACTGGAGAGAAGTTTACCGAGGATCTGCTTTGTGACGTGAGCATCCTAGTCACAGTGTTATACCACTCTTCTCATACAGCATCGGGGAAACCCTTTTGGAGAAACAGCTACGAAGTGATATTCAGGAGCATGTCGATTCTGATGTTGACAAAAGAAATAGCCTCAGACAAAAACTGGAAAGAAGCTTTCTAGAAAATTACTCTGTGATATCTGTAATCATGTCACATAGATACAGCTTTCTTTACATTACACAGCTTGGAAACTGTCATGGACGGACCCACGAAGGGACCTTCGGGAACAAATTCTGGACTAGGGTGAAAAAGGAAATATATTCAGATACAAACTGGAAAGAAGCTTTCTGTGAATCTGCTTTTTGCTATCTTTATTCATCTCACATAGATGAAGCTTTGCTTACATTACGCAGCTTGGAAACTCCCTTGTGGTTGGATCCACGAAGGGATATTTCAGATAACATTTGGGTCCATGGTGAAATAGGAAATATAGTCTTGTAAAGAGTGGAGGGAAGCATTCTGAGAAACTACCTGGTGATCTGTGCATTCCACTCGGGGAGTTATAACTTTCTTCTCATAAGGCACAGTTTGAACACTGTTCCTGTAAAGCTAAACAAGTGATATTCCGAGCACTATCTTACCATAGTAAGAAGTGAAATGTCGTCCAATAAAAACAAAAAGAAGCACACGAAGAAAATGTTCTCTGACATGTCCATTCCTTTCATAGGGTTAAAGCTTACTCTACATTTCCCAATTTGAAAGTCAATCTTTGAGGTTGTGTGAAGGGATAGTAAGTGGTGACGGGAGGACCGTGTGAGTCAACGAAATGTCTTTCATCCAAAATCGGAGAGAAGGTTTCTGCACAACTCTTTTGTGATGTTTGTATGCATCTCACAGCGTTAAATCATTCTTTGGATTGAGCAGTTTGAAATCACTGTTTCTGTGGAATCTGAGGAAGGACATTTGGAAACGCTCTTTAGAATATCCTGAAAAACAAATAACCTCAGAGAGAAAGGAGAAGGAAGCTTTCTGTGAAACTGCCCTGTGTCACGTGAATTTCACTCACACAGTTAAGCTTCTGTTTTCATTGAGTTGTATCATAACACTGTTTTTTCTTAGTGTGGGAAGGGATACTCTGCAGGGCTTTGAGGCTTATGGTGAGAAAGGAAACGCCTTCAGATAGAAACTGGAAAGAAGCATCTGAGGAGCTTCTATGTGACGTGTGCATTCCACTCACATAAATGTACTTTTCTTCTTCGAGAGGATTCAGGAATCCCTTTTGGAGAAAAAGCTACCATGAGATATTTGGGAGTATAGTGATGACTACGGTGAAAAAGGAAATATCCTCAGACAAAAACTGGAAAGTAGATTTCTGTGAAACTGCTTTGTGTTAGACATATTTATTCATCTCGTATAGTTAAACTTTTAATAATATTATGCAGTTTGGAAACTCCGCCATGCACAGATCCACGAAGGGATATTCAGGAGCACATTCAGACCTATGGTAAAAGAGGAGATATCTTCCGATAAAAACTGGATAGAAGCTTTCTGAGAAACTAATTTGTGATGTATGCATTCCATTCAGGGAGTTATACATCTTTTCTCACAAAGCAGTGTTTGAACACTCTTCCTGTGAAACCAAAAATGTGATATTTTTGCAACGCCTTGTGGACTATGGCAAGTAGTGAAATATACTGAAATAAAATCGAGGAAGAAGCATTTCAAGAATCTGCTCTCGGATATGTGCATTCACTTCACAGAGTTAATGCTTACTCTATGTTGCCCAGTTTTAAACTCTGAATTTGAAGAATCTGTGAAGGGGTATTTAGTGTCGCCCGGAGGCTTCTGGCGAGCGAGGAAACGTCTTCTGATGAAATATGCAGAGAAACGTTCTGAGCAGCTGCTTTGCGATGTGTGTATTCGTCTCATATAGTTAAATCATTCTTTGGATTGAGCATCTTGAAATCACTGTGTTTGTGGAATCAGATGAAGGATATTTGGGAACGATCCTTAGAATATCGAGAAAGAAATATTTTGAAGTAAAATTGAGAAAGAACCTTTCTGTGAAACTGCTCTGTGTTGCCTTAATTCCTCTCACTCAGATAAGTCTCTCTTTTCATTGAGCAGTTTTCTAGCCCTGTATATGTTTAGCGTGTGATGGGATATTCAGAAGCACTTTGATGCTTATGGTGAAAAAGGAAATAAGCTCAGAACGAAACTGGAGAGAAGCTTTTGGAGGAACTGCTTTGTGACGTGTGCATTCCATTCACAGTGATATACCTCTCTGTTCATACAGCATTGGGGAAACCCTTTTGGAGAAACAGGTACCAAGTGATATTTGGGAGCATCTTGATGCTGATGGTGAAAAGGGAAATAGCCTCAGAAAAAAACTGGAAAGAAGATTCCGAGAAAACTACTCTGTGATATCTGTAATCATCTCACATAGATAAAGCTTTGTTTACATTACAGAGCTTGGAAACTGTCATATATGGATCCACAAATGGACCTTCGTGAGCACATTCTGGACTAGGGTGTAAAAGGAAATATCTTCAGATAAAAACTGGAAAGAAGCTTTCTGTGAATCTGCTTTTTGTTATGTTTATTCATTTGCATAGATGAAGCTGTCTTTATATTACACAGCTTGGAAATTCCTTCAAGGATGGATCCGCAAAGGGATATTGGGGGTTGCTTTCGGACCTACGGTGAAATAGGAATTATAGTCAGATAATAACTGGAAAGAAGCATTCTGAGGAACTGCTTGGTGTTGTTTGCATTCCACTCAGTGAGTTATAACTTTCTTCTCATAAGGCACAGTTTGAACACTGTTCCTGTAAAACCAAAAGAGTTTTATTCGAGCACATTGAAGAGTATGGCAAGAAGTGAAATATCGTCCAAAAAAAAAAAAAAACAGAAAAAAGCACTCGAAGAAACTGCTCTCTGTTTTGTCCATTCTCTTGACAGGGTTAAAACTTTCTCTACATTTCCCAGTTTGAAAGTCGGTCTTTGAGGTTTCTGCGAAGGGATAGTATATGACATCATGTTTCCTGTGATGAGCAAGGAAATGTCTTTCATCGAAAACTGGAGAGAAGCTTTCTGCGTAACACTTTTGTGATATTTGCATTCGTCTCATGGAATTAAACCATTCTTTGGATTAACCAGCTTGAAATCAGTGTTTTTGTGGAATCTGAGGAAGGACATTGGGAACGATCCTTAGAATATGGAGAAAGAAATATCCTCAGGTAAAATCCAAAAGGAAGATTTGTGAAACTGCTCTGTGTCGCCTTAATTCCTCTCACTCAGATATGCCTCACTTTTCATTGAGAAGTTTTCCATCCCTGTGTATGTTTATCGTGTGATGGGATATTCAGGAGCATTTTCAAGCTAATGGTGAAAAAGGAAATATGTTCAGACTGAAACTGGAGAGAAACTTTATGAGAAACTGCTTTGTGACGTGTGCATTCCAGTCACAGTGTTATACCTCTCTTCTCATACTGCGTCGGGGAAACCCTTTTGGAGAAACAGGTACCAAGTGATATGCGGGAGGATGTTGATGCCAATGATGAAAAGGGAAATAGCCTCAGACAAAAATTGGAAAGAAGCTTTCTGGGATACTACTCTGTGATATGTGTAATCATCTCACATAGATAAAGCTTTCTTTATATTACGCAGCTTGGAAACTGTGATGGACGGATCCACGAAGGGACCTTCAGGAGCACATTCTGGACTATGGTGAAAAAGGGAATATCCTCAGATAAAAACTGAAAAAAAGCTCTCTGTGAATCTTCTTTTTGCTATGTTTATTCATCTCACATAGATGAAGCTTTCTTTACATTATGCAGCTTGGAAACTCCCTGGTGGATGGATCCGCAAAGGAATATTTGGGATCACATTCGGGACTATGTTGAAAGAGGAAATATAGTCAGATAGAAACCGGAGAGAAGCTTTCTGAGAAACTGCTTGCTGATATGTACATTCCACTCAGGGAGTTATAACTTTCTTCTCATAAGGCAGAGTTTGAACACTTCTCCTGTAAAACCAAAAGAGTGACATTCAGAGCACATTGAAGACTATGGCAAAAAGTGAAATGTCATCCCATAAAAAACAGAAAGAAGCACCCCAGGAAACTGCTCTGTGACATGTCCATTCTTTTCCCAGGGTTAAAGCTTACTCTACATTTCTCAGTTTGAAAGTCAGTGTTTGAGGGTTCTGCAAAGCGATAGAAAGTGGCGACCGGAGGCCTGTGTGAGGCATAGAAAGGTCTTCATAGAAAATCAGAGAGAATCTTTCTGCGTAAATCTTTTGTGAAGTTTGTATTCATCTCATAGCGATAAATCCTTCTTTGGATTGAGCAGTTTGAAATCACTGTTCCTGTGCAATCTGAGAAAGGACAATTGGAAACACATTTTAGAATATCCTGAAAAAGAAATAACCTCAGAGAGAAACCAGAAGGAAGATTTCTGTGAAACTGCTCTGTGTCACCTGAATTCCACTCACACAGTTAAGCTTCTCTTTTCATTGAACTGTATCATAACACTGTTTTTGTTTAGTCTGCGAAGTGATATTCTGGAGGTCGTTGAGGCTTACGGTGAGAAAGGAAACGTCTTCAGAGAGAAACTGGAGAGAAGCTTTCTGAGGAGCTGCTTTGTGACGTGTGTGCTCCACTCACAGAAATACACCTTTCTTCTCCTAGAGGTTTCCAGAATCCCTTTTGTAGAAAAAGCTACAAAGGGATATTCGGACTATAGTGAGGACTATGGTGAAAAAGGAAATATCCTCAGACAAAAACTGGAAAGATTTCTGTGAAACTGCTTTGTGTTAAATATATTTAGTCATCTCACATAGTTAAAACTTTAATTATATCACAGTTTGCAAACTCTATCATGCACAGATACGTGAAGGGACTTTTGGGAGCACACTCAGGCCTACGGTGAAAGAGGATATATCTTCAGATAAAAACTGGGTAGAAGCTTTCTGAGAAACTACTTTGTGATATATGCATTCCACTGAGGGAGTTACACCTCTTTTCTCACAAGGCTGTGTTTGAAGTCGGTTCCTGTGAAACCAAAAAAGTGATATTTCAGAACACATTGAGGACTATGGCGAATAGTGAAATATACTTAAGGAAAAACGGGGCAGAAACATTCCAAGAATCTGCTCTCTGATATGTGCATTCACATCACAGAGTTAATGCTTACTCTATGTTGCCCAGTTTCGAAACTCTGTCTTTGAAGTAACTGTGAAGGGATATTTAGTTACGCCCAGAGGCTTGTGGTGAGCGAGGAAACGTCTTCCGATGAAACCTTCAGAGAAACGTTCTGAGCAACTGCTTTGTGATGTGTATATTCGGTTCATAGAGTTAAACCATTCTTTGGATTGAGCAGCTTGCAATCACTGTTTTTGTGAGATCTGAAAAGGGACATTTGGGATCGATCCTTAGAATATGGAGAAAGAAATATCCTCGGGTAAAATCCAGAAGGAAGCGTTCTGTGAAACTGCTCTGTGTCGTCGTAATTCTTCTCACTCAGATAAGCCTCTCTTTTCATTAAGCAGTTTTCTAGCCCTGTTTATGTTTATCATTGATGGGATATTCGGGAGCACTTTGAGGCTAACTGTGAAAAAGGAAATATGTTCAGTCCGAAACTGGAGAGAAATTTTCCGAGGAACTGTTTTGTTACATGTGCATTCCAGTCACCGTGTTATACCTCTCATCTCATACAGCGTTGGGGAAACCCTTTTGGAGAAACAGGTACCAAGTGATATTCTGAAGCATGTTGATGCTGATGGTGAAAAGAGAGATAGCCTCAGACAAAAACTGGAAAGAAGCTTTCTAGGAAATTACTCTGTGATATGTGTAGTCATCCAACATAGATAAAGCTTTCTTTACATTACACAGCTTGGAAATTCCCTCATGTATGGATTCATGATGGCATATTTGGGATCACATTCGGACATATGGTGAAAGAGGAAATATAGTCATATAAAAATAGGAGAGAAAGTTTCTGAGAAACTGCTTGGTGGTGTGTGCATTCCACTGAGGGAGTTATAACTTTCTTCTCATAAGGCACAGTTTGAACACTGTTCCTGTAAAACCAAATGAGTGATATTCGGAGCACTTTGAAGAGCACGGCAAAAAGTGAAATGTCGTCCAATAGAAAACAGAAAGAATCCTTCAAAGAAACTGCTCTCTGACATGTCCATTCTTTTCACAGGGTTAAAGCTTACTCTACATTTCCCAGTTTGAAAGTCTGCTTTGAGGGTTCTGCGAAGGGATAGTAAATGGTGAACGGGAAATGTCTTCCATCAAAAATTGGAGAGAAGCTTCCCATGTAATTCTTTTGTGATGTGTGTATCCATCTTATTGCGTTAAATCATTCTTTGAATTGAGCAGTTTGAAATCATTGTTTCTGTCAAATCTGACAAAGGACATTTGGAAAAGACATTTAGAATACCCTGAAAAAGAAATAACCTCATAGAGAAACCAGAAGGAAGCGTTCTGTGAAACTACTCTGTGTGACATGAATTCCGCTCACACAGTTAAGCTTCTCTTTTCATTGAGCTGTGTCATAACACTGTTATTGTTTAGTTTGCGAAGGAATGTTCTGGAGGGTTTTGAGGATTACGGTGAGAAAGGAAACGTCTTCAGATAGAAACTGGAGAGAAGCTTTCTGAGGAGCTGCTCTGTAATGTGTGCATTCCACTCACAGAAATATACCTTTCTTCTTTTAGAGGATTCGGAATCCCTTTTGGAGAAAAAGCTACCAAGAGATATTCGGGAGTATAGTGATAACTATGGTAAAAAAGGAAATATCCTCAGACAAAAACTGGATAGAAGATTTCTGTGATACTGCTTTGTGTTAGGTATATTTATTAGTCTCGCATAGTTAAAAGTTTAATTATATTATGCAGTTTGGAAACTCCGTCATGCACAGATCCATGAAGGGATATTCGGGAGCACACTGACATCTATGGTGAAAGAGGAGATATCTTTAGATTCAAACTGGATAGAAGCTTTCTGAGAAACGACTTTGTGGTGTACGCATTCCACTCAGGGCGTTATACCTCTTTTGTCATGAGGCAGTGTTTGAACACTGTTCTTGGGAAACTGAAAAACTGATACTTCGGAACCCATTGATGGCTATGGCGTATAGTGAAATATACTGAAATAAATCGAGGAAGAAGCATTCCAAGAATCTGCTCTCTGATACTTTGGAGGGCTTTGAGGTTTACGGTGAGAAAGGAAATGTCTTCATATAGAAAATGCAGAGAAGCTTTCTGAGAAGCTGTTTTGTGACATGTGCATTCCACTCACAGAAATATACCTTTCTTCTGGTGTTTCATACATGAAGTCCTTGCCCATGCCTATGTCCTGAATGGTACTACCTAGGTTTTCTTCTAGGGTTTTTATGGTATTAGGTCTAACATTTAAGTGTCTAATCCATCTTCAATTAATTCTTGTATAAGGAGTAAGGAAAGGATCCA
>NW_012118299.1:801062-808474 GCF_000951035.1 Colobus angolensis palliatus
TCTCAGGTTTGTCAAAGATCAGATGGCTGTAGATGTGTGGTATTATTTCTGAGGACTCTGTTCTTTTCCATTGGTCTATATCTCTGTTTTGGTACCAGTACCATGCTGTTTTGGTTACTGTAGCCTTGTAGTATACTTTGAAGTCAGGTATCGTGGTGCCTCTGGCTTTATTCTAAATCATGCTGCTAAAAAGGCACATGCACACGTATGTTTATTGTGGCACTATTCACAATAGCAAAGACTTGGAATCAACCAAGATGTCCATCAGTGACAGACTGGATTAGGAAAATATGGCATATATACAACATGGAATACTATGCAGTCATAAAAAAGGATGAATTCATGTCCTTTGTAGGGACATGGATGAAGCTGGAAACCATCACTCTTAGCATACTATCACAAGAACAGAAAACCAAACACCGCATGTTCTCACTCATAGGTGGGAACTGAACAATGAGTTCACTTGGACTTGGAAAGGGGAACATCACACAACGGGGCCTATCTCGGGGAGTGGGGTGGGGGGAGGGATTGCATTGGTAGATATACCTGATATAAATGGCAAATTGATGGGTGCAGACGAGTTGATGGGTGCAGCACAACAACACGGCACAGGTATAGATATGTAACAAACCGGCACATTGTGCACATGTACCCTAGAACTTAAACTTTAATAATATAAAAAAGAAAAAAAAAGAAATATACCTTTCTTCTTCTAAAGGATTCCGGAATCCCTTTTGGAGAAAAAGCTACCAGGAGATATTCCGGACTATAGTGATGACGACGGTGAAAAAGGAAATATTCTCAGACAAAAACTGGAAAGAAGATTTCTGTGTAACTGCTTTGGGTTAGATATATGTATTCATCTTGCATAGTTATAACTTTTGTTATATTACGCAGTTTGGAACCTTTGTCATGCACAGATCCGCGAAGGGATGTTCAGGAGCACATTCAGGCCTACGGTGAAAGAGGAGATATCTTCAGATAAAAACTGGATAGAAGCTTTATGAGAAAATACTTTGTGATGTATGCATTCCACTCAGAGAGTTATACCTCTTTTCTCACAAGGCAGTGTTTTCACACTGTTCCTGTGAAACCGAAAAAGTGATATTTTGGAACGCATGGAGGACTATGGTGAATAGTGAAATATACAGAAATAAAATCGAGGAAGAAACGTTCCAAGAATCTGCTTTCTGATAGATGCATTCACTTCACAGAGTTAATGCTTACTCTATGTTGCCCAGTTTCGAAGGGACATTTAGGATCACATTCGGGCCTATGGTGAAAGAGGAAATATAGTCAGATAAAAACTGGAGAGAAGCTTTCTGAGAAACTGCTTGATGATGTGTGCATTCCACTCAGGGAGTTATAATTTCTCATAAGGTACATTTTGAACACTATTCCTGTAAAACCGAAAGATTGATATTCAGAGCCCATTGAAGACTATGGCAAAAAGTGAAATGTCGTCCAATAGAAAACAGAAAGAAGCACTGGAATAAACTGCTCTCTCACACGTCCATTCTTTTCACAGGGTTAAAGCTTACTCTACATTTCCCAGTTTGAAAGTCATTTTTTTGAGGTTTCCACAAAAAGACACCATGTGGCAATTGGAGGCCTGTGTGAAGCAAGGAATTGTCTTAAATCGAAAATCGGAGAGAAGCTATCTGCTCAAATCTTTTGTTATGCTTGCATTTATCTCATAGAGTTAAATCATTCTTTGGATTGAGTTGTTTGAAATCACTGTTTCTGTGGAATCTGAGAAAGGACATTTGGAAACGCTCTTTAGAATATCCTGAAAAACAAATAACCTCAGAGGGAAATCAGAGGGAAGCTTTCTGTGAAACTGCTCTGTGTCACGTGAATTCTGCTCACACAGTTAAGCTTCTCTTTCATCGAGCTGAATCATAACACTGTTTTTGTTTAGTCTGCGAAGGGATAATCCAGAGGGCTTTGAGGCTAATTGTGAGAAAGGAAATGTCTTCAGATGGAAACTGGAGAGAAGCTTTCTGAGGAGCTGCTGTGTGATGTGTGCATTCCACTCACAGATATATACTTTTCTACTCCTAGAGGATTCCGGAATCCCTTTTGGATAAAAAGCTACCAAGAGATATTTGAGTGAATAGCAACGACTATGGTGAAAAAGGAAATATCCTCAGACAAAAGCTAGAAAGATTTCTGTGAAACTGCTTTGTGTTAGAAATATTTATTCGACCCACATAGTTAAAAATTTAATTATATTATGCAGTTTGGAAACTCTGTCATAGACAGATTTGCGAACAGACATTCGGGAGCACATTCAAATCTATGGTGAAAGAGGAGATATCTTCAGATAAAAACTGGATAGAAGCTTTCTGATTAACTACTTTGTGATGTATGTATTCCACTCAGGGAGTTATACCTCTTCTCTCACAAGGCAGTGTTTGAACACTGTTCTTATGAAACCAAAAAAGTGATACTTCAGAACGCCTTGAGGACTATGGTGAATACTGCAATATACTGAAAGAAAATCGAGGAAGAAACTTTCCAGGAATCTGCTCTCTGATATGTGCATTCACTTCACAGAGTTAATGCTTACTCTATGTTGCCCATTTTCTAAACTTTGTCTTTGAAGGATCTGTGCAGGAATCTGCCCTCTGATTTGTGTATTCACTTCACAAGGTTAATGCTTACTCTATGTTGCCCAGTTTCGAAACTCTGTCTTTGAAGAATCTGTGAAGGGATATTTAGTGATGCCCAGATCCTTGTGGTGAGTGAGGAAAGGCCTTCCGATGAAACCTGCAGAGAACCATTCTGAACAACTGCTTTGTGATGTGTATATTCCTCTCATAGAGTAAAACAATTCTTTGGATGGAGCAGCTTGAAATCACTGTTTTTGTGGAATCTGAGGAAGGACATTTGGGAATGATCCTTAGAATATGGAGAAACAAGCATCCTCAGGTAAAATCCAGAAGGAAACTTTCTGTGAAACTGCTCTGTGTCATCTTAATTCTCTCCCTCTGATATGCCTCACTTTTCACTGAGCAGTTTTCTAGCCCTGTGTACGTTTAGCGTGTGATGGGATATTTGGGAGCACTTTGAGGCTAACGGGGAAAAAGAAAATATGTTCAGATCGAATCTGGAGAGAATCTTTCCTAGGAACTCCTTTGTGACGTGTGCATTCCAGTCACAGTGTTATACCTCTCTTCTCATACAGCGTTGGGGAAGCCCTTTTGGAAAAACAGGTACCAAGTAACATTTGGGAGCACTTTGATGCCAATGGTGAAAACGGAAATAACCTCAGACAAAAACTCGAAAGAAGCTTTCCAGGAAACTAATCTGGGATATGTGTAATCATCTCACATAGATAAAGCTTTCTTTACATTACGCAGCTTGGAAACTGTCATGGACAGATCCACGAAGAGACCTTCGAGAGCACTTTGAGGACTATGGGGAAAATGGAAATATCTTCAGAAATATACTGGGAAGCAGGTTTCTGTAAATATTCTTTTTGCTGTTTAATCATCTCACATAGCTGAAGCTTTGTTTACATTGCATAGCTTGGAAACTCCCTCGTGAATGTATCCATGATGGGATATTTAGGATCACATTCAGGCCTACGGTGAAATAGGAATTATAGTCAGAAGAAAACTGGAGAGACGTTTTCTGAGAAACTGCTTGATGATTTGTGCATTCCACTCAGGCAGCTATAACTTTCTTCTCATAAGGCACAGTTTGAATTGTGTTCCTGTAAAACCAAAAGACTGATATTCGGAGCATATTGAAGACTACAACAAAAAGTCAAATGTCACCCAATAAAAAACAGACAGAAGCACTCGAAAAAGCTGCTCTCTTACATGTCCATTCTTTTCACAGGGTTAAAGCTTCCTCTACATTCCCCAGTTTGAAAATCGGTCTCTGAGGTTCCTATGAAGGATAGTAAGTGGCAACTGGAATCCTGTGTCAAGGAAGGAAATGTATTCCTTCGAAAATCAGAGAGAATCTTTCCATGCAACTCTTTAGTGATGTTTGTATTCATCTCATAGCGTTGTATGAGTCTTTGGATTGAGCAGTTTGAAGTCACTGCTTCTGTGGAATCTGAGAAAGGACATCTGGAAACGCTCTTTAGAATATTCTGAAAAAGAAGTAACCTCAGAGAAAACCAGAAGGAAGCTTTCTGGGAAACTCCTCTGTGTCACGTGAATTCTGCTCACACAGTTAACATTCTGTTTTAATAGAGCAGTATCATAACACTGTTTTTGTTTAGATTGCAAAGGGTCATTCTGGAACCCTTTGAGGCTTACGGTGAGAAAGGAAACATCTTTAAATAGAAACTGGAGAGAAGCTTTCTGAGGAGCTGCTTTTTGACATGTGCGTTCCACTCACAGAAATATACCCTTCTTCTCATATAGGATTCCAGAATCCCTTTTGGAGAAAAAGCTACCAAGAAATATTCGGGAGTATAGGGAGGGCTATGGTGAAAAAGGAAATATCCTCAGAGCAAAACTGGAAAGATAATGTCTGTGAAACTGCTTTGTGTTACATACATTTATTCATCTTGCATAGTTAAAACTTTTCTCATATTACGCATTTTGGGAACTCCGTAAGGCCACGGATACGTGAAGGGACATTCGGGAGCACATCCAGGCCTATGGTGAAAGAGGAGTTATCTTCAGATAAAAACTCGATAGAAGCTCTCTGAGAAACTACTTTGTGAGGTATGCATTCCACTCAGGGAGTGATACCACTTTTCTCAGAAGGCAGTGTTTGAACACTTTACTTGTGAAACCGAAAAATGATATTTTGGTTCACATTGAGGACTACTGCGAATATTTAAATACACTGAAATAAAATCGAGGAAGAAGCGTTCAAAGAATCTACTCTACGATATGGGCATTCACTTCACAGTGTTAATGCTTACTCTATGTTGCCCATTTTCGAAACTCTGTCTTTGAGGAATCTGTGAAATGACATTTAGTGACACCCGGAAGCTTGTGTTGAGCAAGTAAACATCTTCCGATAAAACTTGAAGAGAAACTTTCTGAGCAACTGCTTTTTGATGTGTGTATTTGTCTCAAAGATTTAAACCATTCTTTGGATTGAGCAGCTTGAAATCACTCTTTATGTGGCAACTGAGGAAGGACATTTGGGAATGATCCTTAGAATATGGAGAAAGAAATATCTTCAGGTAAAATCCAGAAGGAAGCTTTTTGTGAAACTGCTCTGTGTCGTCTTAATTCCTCTCACTCAGATAAGCCTCTCTTTTCATTGAGCAGTTTTCTACACCTGTGTGTGTTTAGCATGTGATGGTATATTCGGGAAGACTTTCAGACTAACGGCAAAAAAGGAAATAAGTTCAGGCCAAAAGTGGAGAGAAGCTTTGTGGAACTTTTGTGGACGAGGAACTGCTTTGTGACGTGTGCATTCCAGTCAACGTGTTATACCTCTCTTCTCATACAGCGTCAGGGAAACCCTTTTGGAGAAACAGGTACCAAGTGATATTTGGGAGCATGTTGATGCCAATGGTGAAAAGGGAAATAGCCTCAGACAAAAACTGGAAAGAAGCTTTCTAGCAAACTACTCTGTGATATGTGTAATCATCTCACATAGATAAAGCTTTCTTTACATTATGCAGCTTGGAAACTGCCATGGATGGATCCATGAGGGACCTTTGGGAGCACATTCTGGACTACGGTGAAAAGGGAAATATCTTCATACAAAAACTGGAAAGAAGATTTTGGTGAAACTGCTTTGTGTTACATATATTTATTTATCTCCCATAGTTAAAACTTTAATTATATTACACAGCTTGGAAGCTCCGTCATCCACAGATCCGCGAAGGGACATTTCGGAGCACATTCAGGCCTATAGTGAAAGAGGAAATATCTTCAGATAAAAACTGGATGGAAACTTTCTGAGAAACTACTTTGTGATGTATGCATTCCACTCAGGGAGTTGTACCTCTTTTCTCACAAGTCAGTGTTTGAACACTGTTCCTCTGAAACCGAAAAAGTGATATTTAGGATAGCATTGAGGACTATGGCAAATAGTGAAATATACTGAAATAAAATCAAGAAAGAAGAATTCCAAGAATCTGCTCTCTGATATGTGCATTCACTTCACAGAGTTAATGCTTTCTCTATGTTGCCTAGTTACGAAACTCTGTGTTTGAAGAATATGTGAAGGGATATTTAGTGATGCCCGGAGGCTCGCCATGAGTGAGGAAACGTCTTCCGAGGAAACCTGCAGAGAAACGTTTGAGCAACAGCTATACAATGTGTGTATTCTTCTCATAGAGTTAAATCATTCTTTGGATTGAGCAGCTTGAAATCACTGTTTTCTGGAATCTGAGGAAGGATATTTGGGAATGATCCTAGGAATATGGAGAAAGAAATATCCTCAGGTAAAATCCAGAAGGAAGGTTTGTGTTAAACTTCTCTGTGTCGTCTTAATTCCTCTCACTCAAATAACCCTCTGTTTTCATTGAGCGGTTTTTTAGCCCTGTGTATGTTTAGAATGTGATGGGATATTCGGGTGCACTTTGAGGATAACTGTGAAAAAGGAAATATGTTCAGACCAAAACTGGTGTGAAGGTTTCTGAGGAACTGCTTTGTGATGTGTGCCTTTCAGTCACAGTGTTGTATCTCTCTTCTCATACAGCATAGGGGAAACCCTTTTGGGGAAACAGGTACCAAGTGATATTCGGGAGCATGTTGATGCCGATGATGAAAAGACAAATAACCTCAGAGAAAAACTGAAAAGAAGCTTTCCGGGAAACTACTCTGTAATATGTGCAATCATCTCACGTAGATAAAGTTTCTATACATTATGCAGCTTGGAAACTGTCATGGACGAATCCACGAAGGGACCTTTGAGAGCACTTTCTGGACTATGGTGAAAAAGGAAATATCTTCAGATAAAAACTGGAAAGAAACCTTCTGTGAATCTGCTTTTAGCTACGATTATTCATCTCATGCAGATGAAGCTTTCTTTACATTACACAGCTTGGAAACTCCCTCGTGGATGGCTCCACAAAGGTATATTTGGACTCACATTCCGGTCTATGGTGAAAGACGAAATATAGTCAGATGAAAACTGGAGAGAAGCTTTCTGAGAAACTGCCTGGTGATGTGTGGATTCCACTCAGGGAGTTATAACTTTCTTCTCATAAAGCACAGTTTGAACACTTTTCCCGTGAAACAAAAAGAGTGATATTTGGAGCACTTTGAAGACTATGGCAAGAAGTTAAATGGCGTCAAACAAAAAACAGAAAGAAACACTCGAAGAAATTGCTCTCAAATGTCCATTCTTTTCACAGAGTTAAAGGTTACTCTGCATTTCCCAGAAATGTTAGACCTAATACCATAAAAACCCTAGAAGAAAATCTAGGTAGTACCATTCAGGACATAGGCATGGGCAAGGACTTCATGTCTAAAACA
>NW_012118299.1:809469-831649 GCF_000951035.1 Colobus angolensis palliatus
TGATGGGTGCAGCACACCAACATGACACAAGTATACATATGTAACAAACCTGCACGTTATGCACATGTACCCTTGAACTTAAAGTATAATAAAAAAAAAAAAAAGAAAGGCAGTCTTTGAGGTTTCTGTGAAGGGATAGTAAGTGGCAACTGGAATCCTGTGTCAAGCAAGGAAATGTCCTCCATTGCAAATTGGAGAAAAGCTTTCTGTGCAACTAGTTTGTGATGTTTGTATTCATCTCATAGCGTTAAATCATTCTGTGGATCGAGTAGTTTCAAAAGACTTTTTCTGTGGAATCTGAGAAAGGACATTTGGAAACGTATTTTAGAATATCCTAAAAAGGAAATAACTGCAGAGAGAAACCAGAAGGAAGCTTTCTGTGAAACTGCTCTGTGTCACGTGAATTCCATTCACACAGTAAAGCATCTCTTTTCATTCAGCTGTATCATAACACTGTTTTTGTTTAGTCTGTGAAGGGATATTCTGCAGGGATTTGAAGCTTACAGTGAGAAAGGAATCGTCTTCAGACACAAACTGGAAGGAAGCTTTCTGAGGAGCTGCTTTGTGATATGTGCATTCCAATCACAGTGTTATACCTCTCTTCTCATACAGCACATTGAGGCTAATGGTGAAAAAGTAATGTTCAGACCGAAACTGGAGAGAAGCTTTCCGAGGAACTGCTTTGTGACGTGTGCATTCCAGTGACAGTGTTATACCTCTCTTCTCATACAGCGTCGGGGAAACCCCTTTTGGAGAAACAGGTACCAAGTGATATTCAGGAGCATGTTGATGGCGATGGTGAAAAGGTAAATAACATCAGACAAAAACTGGAAGGAAGCTTTCTAGCAAACTACTCTGTGATATATGTAATCATCTCACATAGATAAAGCTTTCTTTACATTATGCAGCCTGGAAACTGCCATGTACAGATCCACGAGGGACATTCGGGAGCACATTCTGGACTATGGTGAAAAAGAAAATATCTTCAGACAAAAACTGGAAAGAATGTTTCTGTGAAACTGCTTGGTGTTACATATATTTATTTGTCTCGCATATTTAAAACTTTAATTATATTATGCAATTTGGAAACTCCGTAATGCACAGATCCACCAAGGGACATTCGGGAGCACATTCAGGTCTACAGTGAAAGAGGAGATATCTTCAGATAAAAACTGGATAGAACCTTTCTGAAAAACTACTTTGTGATGTATGCATTCCACTGAGGGAGTTATACCTCTTTTCTCAAAAGGCAGTGTTTGAACACTGTTCATGTGTAACCAAAAAGGTGATATTTCAAAACGCATTGAGGACTATGGCGAATAGTGAATTACACTGAAATAAAGTCGAGGAAGAAGCGTTCCAAGAATCTGCTCTCTGATACGTGCATTCACTTCACAGGGTTAATACTTACTGTATGTTGCCCAGTTTCGAAAATCTGTCTTTGAGGAATCTGTGAAGGCATATTTAGTGACGCCTGGAGGCTTGTGGTGAGCGAGGTAACGTCTTCCAGTGAAACCTGTGGAGAAACCTTTGAGCAACTGCTATATGATGTGTGTATTAGTCTCATAGAGTTAAACTATTCTTTGGATTGAGCAGCTTGAAATCACTGTTTTCTGGAATCTGAGGAAGGCATTTGTTAAAGATCCTTAGAGTATGGAGAAAGAAACATCCTCAGGTAAAATCCAAAGTGAAGCTTTATGTGAAACTGCTCTGTGTCGTCTTAATTCCTCTCCCTCAATTAAGTCTATCTTTTCATTGAGCAGTTTTCTAACCCTGTGTATGTTTAGCGTGTGATGGGATATTCGGGAGCACCTTGAGGCTTACGGTGAAAAAAGAAATATGTTCAGGGAAACCCTTTTGGAGAAACAGGTACCAAATGATATTTGCAAGCATGTTGATGCCGATGGTGAAAAGGGAAATAGCCTCAGACAAAAACTGGAAAGAAGCTTTCAAGGAAACTACTCTGTCATATGTGTAGTCATCTCAGTAGATAAAGCTTTCTTTACATTACGCATCTCAGAAAATGCCATGGACAGATCAGTGAATGGACCTTCGTGAGCACATTCTGGAGTATGCTGAAAAAGGAAATATCTTCAGATAAAAAGTGGAAAGAAGCATTCTGTGAATCCCCTTTTTGCTATGTTTATTCATCTCACATAGATGAAGCTTTCTTTACGTTATGCATCTTGTAAACTCCCTCGTGGATGGATCCACGAAGAGATATTTGGGATCACATTCGGGTCTATGGTGAAAGTGGAAATACAGTCAGATTAAAACTGGAGAGAAGCTTTCTGAGAAACTGCTTGGTGATGTGTGCATTCCACTCAGCGAGTTATAATTTTCTTCTCATAAGGCACAGTAGGAACATTGCTTCCTGTAATACCAAAAGAGTGATATTTGGAGCACATTGAAGACTGTGGCAAAAAGAGAAATATCATTCAATAAAAAACAGAAAGAATCACTCGAATAAACTGCTATCTGACATGTCCATTCTTTTCCCAGGTTTAAAGTTTACTCTGCATTTCCCTGTGTGAAAGTTGGTCTTTGAGGGTTTTGAAAAAGGATAATGAGTGGCGACCAGAGGCCTGTGTGAGGCAAGGAAATGTCTTCCATTGAGAATCGGAGAGAAGCTTTCTGCGCAACACTTTCATGATGTTTGTATTCACCTCGTAGAGTTAAATCATTGTTTGGCTTGAGTAGTTTGAAATCACTGTTTCTGTGGAATCTGAAAAGGGACATTTAGAAACGCTCTTTAGATTATCCTGAAAAAGAAATAACCTCAGACAGAAATGAGAAGGAAGCTTTGTGTGAAACTGCCCTGTGTCACGTGAATTCCACTCACGCATTTAAGCTTCTCTTTTCATTGAGCTGTATCATAACACTGTTTTCGTTTAGTCTGCGAAGGGTTATTCTGGAGGGCTTTGAGGTTTATGGTTTGAAAGGAAACGTCTCAGATAGAAACTGGAGATAAGCTTTCTGAGAAGCTGCTTTGTGACGTGTGCATTCCACTCACAGAAATATATCTTTCTTCTCCTAGAGTATTCCGGAATCCCTTTTGCAGAAAAAGCTACCAAGAGATATTCAGGAGTATAGTGAAGACTATGGTGAAAAAGGAAACATCACTAGACAAAAACTGGAAAATAGATTTCTTTGAAACTGCTTGGTGTTAGACCTATTTATTCGTCTTGCATAGTCAAAACTTTAATTATATTATACAGTTTGGAAACTCCGTCATGCACAGATCTGCGAAGGAACATTCGGGACCGCATTCAGGCCTATGGTGAAAGAGGAGATATCTTTAGATAAAAACTGGATAGAAGCTTTCTGAGAAACTACTTTGTGATGTATGAATTCCACTCAGAGAGTTATACCTCTTTGCTCACAAGGCAGTGTTTGAACACTGTTTCTGTGAAACTGAAGAAAGTGATACTTCGGAACGCCTTGAAAACTATGGCAAGTAGTGAAATATCCCGAAAGAAAATCGAGGAAGAAGCGTTGTAACAATCTTCTCTCTGATATGTGAATTCAATTCACAGAGTTAATGCTTACTCTATGTTGCACAGTTTCGAAACTCTGTTTTGAAGAATCTGTGAAGGGATATTTAGGGACGCCTGGAGGCTTGTGGTGAGCGAGGAAACGTCTTCCGATTAAACCTGCAGAGAAACGTTCTGAGCAACTGTTTGTGATGTGTGTATTCATCTCCTAGAGTTAAACCATTGTTAGGACTGAGCAGCTTGAAATCACTGTTTTTGTGGAATTTGAGCAAGGACATTTGGGAATGATCCTTAGAATATGGAAAAAGAAATATCCTCAGGTAAAATCCAGAAGGAAGCTTTCTGTGAAACTGATCTCTGTCATCTTAATTCCGCTCAAACAGATAAGCCATTCTATTCATTGAGCAGTTTTCTAGCCCTTTGTATGTTTAGCGTGTGATGGGATGTTACGGAGCACTTTGATGCTAACGTTGAAAAAGGAAATATGTTCAGATCGAAACTGGAGAGAAGCTTTCCCAGGAGCTGCTTTGTGACATGTGCATTCCAGTTATGGTGTAATCCCTCTCTTCTCATACAGCGTTGGGGAAACCCTTTTGGAGAAACAGGTACGAAGGGATATTCGGGAGCATGTTGATGCCGATGGTGAAAAGGTAAATAGCCTCAGACAAAATCTGGAAACAAACTTTCAAGGACACTATTCTGTGATATGTGTAATCAAGTCACATAGATAAAGCTTTTATTACGTTACACAGCTTGGAAACTGTCATGGACGCATCCACGAAGGGACCTTTGGGAGCACATTCTGATAAAAACTGGAAAGAAGCTTAATGTGAATCTGCTTTTGGCCAAGTTTATTCATCTCACATAGATGAAGCTTTCTTTACATTACACAGCTTGGAAACACCCTCGTGGATGGATCCGTGAAGGGATATTTGGGATCACCTTCGGGCCTATGGCGAAACAGCAAATATAGTCAGATAAAACTGGAGAGAAGCTTTCTGAGAAACTGCTTGGTGATGTGTGCATTCCACTCAGGGAGTTTTAGTTTCTTCTCATAAGGCACAGTTTGGACACTGTTCCTGTAAAACCAAAAGAGGGATATTCGGAGCACATTGAAGTCTATGGCAAAAAGGGAAATGTCATCCAATAAAAAATAAACAGAAGCACTCGAAGAAACTGCTCTCTGACATTTTCATTCTTTTCACAGGGTTAAAGCTTACTCTACATTTCCCAGGTTGAAAGTCGCTCTTTGAGGGTTCTGTGAAGTGATAGTAAGTGGTGATCGGAGGCCTGTGTGAGGCCATGAAATGTCTTCCATCGAAAATTTCAGAGGAGCTTTCTGCATCACTCTTTTGTGATGTTTGTATTCATCTCATGGAGTTAAATCATTCTTTGGATTGAGCAGTTTGAAATCACTGTTTTTGTGGAATCTGAGAAAGGACATTTGGAAACGCACTTATGGTATTATACCTCTCTTCTCATACAGTGTCGGGGAAACTCTTCTGGAGAAACAGATTCCAAGTGATATTCGGGAGCATGTTGATGCTGATCGTGAAAAGGGAAATAGCCTCAAACAAAAACTGGAAAGAAGCTTTCTAGGGAACTACTCTGTGATAGGTGTAATCATCTCACATAGGTAAAGCTTTCTTTACATTACGCAGCTTGGAAACTGTCATGGACGGATCGACGAAGGGACCATCAGGAGCACATTCTGGACTAGGGTGAGAAAGGAAATATCTTCAGATATAAACTGGAAAGAAGCATTCTGTGAATCTGCTTTTTGCCATGTTTATTCATCTCACATAGATGAAGCTTTCTTTACATTACACTGCTTGGAAACTCCCTCGTGGATGGATCTGCGAAGGGATATTAGGGATCACATTTGGTCCTATGGTGGAATAGGAAATATAGTCAGATAAAAACTGGGGACAATCTTTCTGAGAAACTGCTTGGGGATGTGTGCATTCCACTCAGGGTGTTGTTACTTTCTTCTCATAAGGTACAGTTTGAACACAGTTCTTGTAAAACCAAAAGTGTGATATTCGGATCACATTGAAGATTATGGCAAAAAGTGAAATGTCGTCCAATAAAAAACAGAAAGACACACTCGAAAAAAACACTTTCTGACATATTCTATCTTTTGACAGGGTTACAGATTCCTCTACATTTCGCAGTGTGAAAGTCCGCCTTTGAGGTTTCTGTGAAGGAATAGTAATTGGCAACCGGAGGCCTATATCGAGCAAGGAAATGTCTTCCATCAAAAATCGGAGAGAAGTTTTCTGTGCAATTATTTTGTGATGTGTGTATTCATCTAATAGAGTTAAAACATTCTGTGGATTGAGCAGATTGAAATCACTGTTTCTGTGGAATCTGAGAAAGGACATTTGGAAACGCTCTTTAGAATATCCTGAGAAAGAAATAACCTCAGATAGAAATCAGAAGGAAGCTTTCTGTGAAACTGCTCTGTGTCACGTGAATTCCGCTTACACAGTTAAGCTTCACATTTCATTGAGCTGTATCATAACACTGTTTTTGTTTAGTCTGTGAAGGGATATTCAGGAGTGCTTTGAGGCTTACAGTGAGAAAGGAAACGTCTTCAGATAGAAACAGGAGAGAAGCTTTCTGAGGAGATGCTTTGTGACGTGTGCATTCCACTCACAGAAATATACCTGTCTTCTCCTAGAGGATTCCAGAATCCCTTTTGTAGAAAGAGCTACCAAAAGACATTCAGGAGTATAGGGAGGGCTATGGTGAAAAAGAAAGTATCCTCAGACAAAAATTGGAAAGAAGATTTCTATGAAACTGCTTTGTGTTAGCTATAGTTATTCGTCTTGCATAGTTAAACTTTTCTTTTATTACGCAGTTTGGAAACTCTGTCATGCATGGATTCGCGAAGAGTCATTAGGGAGTACATTGAGACCAAAGGGGAAAGAGGAGAAACCTTCAGATAAAACTGCATAGAATCTTTCTGAGAAACTACTTTGGAATGTATGCATTCCATTCAGGGAGTTATAACAGTTTTCTCACAAGGCAGCGTTTGAACACTGTTCCTGTGAAACCAAAAATGTGATATTTCGGAATGCATTGAGGACTATGATGAACAGCGACATATATTGAAAGAAAATCGAAGAAGAAGCGTTCCAAGAATCTGCTCTCTGATATGTGCGTTCACTTCACAGTGTTAATGCTTACTCTATGTGGCCCAGTTTCGAAACTCTGTGTTTGGAGAATCTGTGAAGAGATATGTAGTGATGCCCAGAGGCTTGTGGTGAGCAAGGAAATGCCTGCCGATGAAACTGACAGAGAAACGTTCTGAGCAACTGCTTTGCAATGTTGTGTTCGTCTCCTAGAGTTAAACCATTCTTTGGATGGGGAGCACATTCTGGACTAGGATGAGAAAGGAAATATTTTCCGATAAAAACTGGAAGGAAGCTTTCTGTGAATCTGCTTTTTGCTATGTTTCTTAATCTCACATAGATGAAGCTTTCTTTACATAACACAGCTTGGAAACTCCCTCATGGATGGATCCACGAAGGGATATTTGGGGTCAATTTTGGGCCTATGGTGATATAGGAAATACAGTCATATAAAAACTGGAGACAAGCTTTCTGAGAAACTGCTTGGTGATGTGTGCATTACACTCAGGGAGTTATAACTTTCTTCTCATAAGGCACAGTTTGAACAATGTTCCTGTAAAACCAAAAGAGTGATATTCGGAGCACATTAAAGAATATGGCAAAAAGTGAAATGTCTT
The DNA here is from genome assembly GCF_000951035.1 of Colobus angolensis palliatus. Classification (NCBI taxonomy): domain Eukaryota; kingdom Metazoa; phylum Chordata; class Mammalia; order Primates; family Cercopithecidae; genus Colobus; species Colobus angolensis. Next base: position 816,718 of record NW_012118299.1, read on the forward strand.
CCAATAAAAACAGAAAGAAGCACTCGAAGAAACTCCTCTCTGACATGTCCATTCTTTTCACAGGATTAAAGCTTACTCTACATTTTGCAGTTTGAAAGTCGGTCTTTGAGGGTTCTGCAAAGGGATAGTAAGTGGCAGCCGGAGACCTATGTCAAGCAAGGAAATGTCTTCCATCGAATATCGGACAGAAGCTTTCTGCACAACTTTCTGTGATGTTTGTATTCATCTCACAGACTAAAATCATTCTTTGGATGCAGTTTGAAATCACTGTTTCTGTGGAATATGAGAAAGGACATTTGGAAACGCTCTTTAGAATATCCTGAAAAAGAAATAACCTGAGAAAGAAACCAGAAGGAAGCTTTCTGCCCAACTGCTCTGTGTCACGTGACTTTCACTCACACAGTTAAGCTACTCTTTTCATGGAGCTGTATCATAACAATGTTTTTTTTAGTCTGCGAAGGGATATTCTGGAGGGCTTTGAGGCTTATGGTGAGAAAAGAAACATCTTCAGGTAGAAAGTGGAGAGAAGCTTTCTGAGGATCTGCTTTGTGACTTGTGCATTCCACTCACAGAAATATACTTTTCTTCTCGTAGAGGATTAAGGAATCCCTTTTGAAAAAAAACCTACCAAGAGATATTCAGGAGTATAGCGATGACTATGGTGAAAAAGGAAATATCATCAGACAAAAACTGGAAAGAAGATTTCTGGGAAGCTGCTTTGTGTTAGATATATTTATCCATCTCACATAGGTAAATCTTTAATTATAATACGCAATTTGTAAACTCCGTCATGCACAGATCCACAAAGGGACATTCGGGAGCACATTCAGGCCTACGGTGAAAGAGGAGATATCTTCAGATAAAAACTATATAGAAGCTTTCTGAGAAACTATTTTGTGATATATGCATTCCAATCAGGGAGTTATGCTTCTTTTCTCACAAGGCAGTGTTTGAACACTGTTCCTTTGAAACTGAAACAGTTATATTTTGGAACGCCTTGAGGACTACGGAGAATGATGAAATATACTGAAATAAAATCCAGGAAGAAGCGTTCCAGGAATCTGCTCTCTGATATGTGCATTCACTTCACAGAGTTAATGGTTACTCTATGTTGCCCCGTTTCAAAACTCTGTCTTTGAAGAATCTGTGAAGGGATATTTGGTGACGCTCGGAGGCTTGTGGTGAGCGAGGAAATGTCTTCTGATGAAACCTGCAGAGAAACGTTCTGACCAACTGCTTTGCAATGTGTGTATTTGTCTCCTAGAGCTAAACCATTCTTTGGATTGAACAGTTTGAAATCACTTTTTTTGTGGAATCTGAGGAAGGACATTTGGGAAGGATCCTTAGAATAAGGAGAAAGAAATGTCCTGAGGTAAAATCCAGAAGAAAGCTTTCTGTGAAACAGCTCTGTGTGTTCTTAATTCCTCTCAGTCAGATAAGCCTCTCTTTTCATAGAGCACTTTTGTAGCCCTGTGTATGTTTAGCATGTGATGGGTTATTCGGGAGCACTTTGAGGCTAACGGTGAAAAAGGAATTATATTCAGACCAAAACTGAAGAGAAGCTTTCCGAGGATCTGCTTTGTGACGTGTGCATCCCAGTCACAGTGTTATACCTCTCTTCTCATACAGCATCGGGGAAACCCTTTTCGAGAAACAAGTACCAAGTGATATTTGGGAGCATGTTAATGCTGATGGTGAGAAGAGAAACAGCCTCAGACAAAAACTTGAAAGAAGATTTCTAGGAAACTAGTCTGTGATATGTGTAATTGTTTCACATAGATAAAGATTTCTTTACATTACGCAGCTTGGAGACTGTAATGGACGGATCCACAAAGGGGCCTTCGGGAGCACATTCTGGCATATGGTGAAAAAGGCAATATCTGCAGATAAGAACTGGAAAGAAGGTTTCTGTGAATCTGCTTTTCACTATGTTTATTCATCTCACACAGATGAAGCTTTCTTTACATTACAGAGCTTGGAAACTCCCTCATGGGTGGATTCGTGAAGTGATATTTGGGATCACATTGCGGCCCATGGTGAAATAGCAAATATAGTCAGATAAAAACTGGAGAGAAGGTTTCTGAGAAACTGCTTTGTGAAATGTGCATTCCACTCACACTGTCATAACTCTCGTCTCATACAGTGTCAGGCAAATCGTTTTGGAGCAACAGTTACCAAGTGATATTCAGGAGCATGTTGATGCCGATGGGGAAAGAGGAAATAGCCTCAGAAAAAAACGGGAAAGAAGCTTTCTAGGATACTACTCAGTGACATGTGCAATCATCTCAGATAGTTAAAGCTTTCTTTATATTATGCAGCTTGGAAACTGTCATGGATGGATCCACGAAGGGACCTTCGGGTACACATCTAGGACTATGGTGAAGAAGGAAATATCTTCAGATAAATAGTGAAAAGAAGCTCTCTTTGAATCTGCTTTTTGCTATGTTTATTCATCTCACAGAGATGAAGCTTTCTTTACATTACGCAGCCTGAATACTCCGTCGTGGATGGATCCATGAAGGGATATTTGGGATCACATTCGGGCCTATGGTGAAATGGCAAATATAGTCAGATGAAAACTGGAAAGAGGCTTTCTCAGAAATTGCTTGTTGATGTGTGCATTCCACTAAGGGAGTAATAACTTACTTCTCATAAGGCACAGTTTGATCACTGTTCCTGTAAAACCAAAAGAGTGATATTCAGAGCACTGTGAAGTCTATGGCTAAAAGTGAAATGTCGTCCAATATAAAACAGAAAGAAGCACTCGAAGAAACTGCTCTCTGACATGTCCATTCTTTTCACAGGGTTAAAGCTTACTCTTCATTTCCCAGTTTGCAAATCGGTCTTTGGGGTTTCTGTGTAGGGATAGTAAGTGGCCACCAGAGGCCTGTGTGAGGCAAGGAAATGTCTTAAATCAAAAATCGGAGAGAAGTATTCTGCGTAACTCTTTTGTGATGTTTGTATTCATCTCATAGAGTTAAATAATTCTTTGGATTGAGCAGTTTGAAATCACTGTTTCTGTGGAATCTGAGAAAGAACATTTGGAAACTCTCCTTAGAATATCCTGAAAAAGAATTAACCTCAGAGAGAAACCAGAAGGAAGCTTTCTGTGAAACTGCTCTGTGTCACTTGAATTCCGCTCACACAGTTAAGCTTCTTTTTTCATTGAGCTGTATCATAACACTGTTTTTGTTTAGTTTGCGAAGGGATACTCTGGGGAGCTTTGAGGCTTACGGTGAGAAAGGAAACGTCTTCAGATAGAAACTGTAGAGACACTTTCTGAGGAACTGTTTTGTGACGTGTGCATTCCACTCACAGAAATATACCGTTCTTCTTCTAGAGAATTCCGGAATACCTTTTGGAGAAAAAGCTACCAAGAGATATATGGGAGTATAGCCACGACTATTGTGAAAAAGGAATAATCTTCAGACAAAAGCTGGAAAGAAGATTCCTGTGAAATTGCTTTGTGTTACATATATTTATTGGAATCACATAGTTAAAACTTCAATTATATTATGCAGTTTGGAAACTGCATAGTTAAAGGTTTTATTATATTACAAATTTGGAAATTCCGTCATGCACAGATTCACAAAGGGACGTTCGGCAGTACATTCAGGCCAACGGTGAAAGAGGAGATAACTTCAAATAAAAACTGGATAGAACCTTTCTGAGAAACTACTTTGTGATATATGCATTCCACTCAGGGAGTTGTACCTCTTTTCTCACAAGGCAGTGTTTGAACACTGTTCCATCTGAAACCAAAAAAGTGAAATTTCAGAACGCCTTGAGGACTATGGCGAAAAGTGAAATATACTGAAATAAAATCGAGGAAGAAGCGTTCCAAGAATCTGCTCTCTGATACATGCATTCACTTCACAGGGTTAATGCTTACTCTATGTTGCCAAGTTTTAAACTCTCTCTTTGAAGAATCTGTGAAGGGATATTTAGTGACGCCTGGAGGCTTGTGATGAGCCAGGAAACGCCTTCCGATGAAACCTGCACAGAAACGTTCTGAGCAACTGCTTTGTGATGTGTCTATTCGTCTCCTAGGGTTAAACCAGTCTTCGGATTGAGCAGCCTGAAATCACTGTTTTTGTGGAATCTGAGGAAGGACATTTGGGAACAATCCTTAGAATATGGAGAAGGAAATATCCTCAGGTAAAAGCTAGAAGGAAGCTTTCTGTGAAACTGCCCTTTGTTGTCTTAATTCCTGTCACACAGTTAAGCCTCTCATTTCATTGATCAGTTTTCTAACCCTGTGTATTTTTAGCGTGTGATGGGATATTCGGGAGCACTTTGAGACTAACGGTGAAAAAGGAAATATGTTCAGAGCGAAACTGGAGTGAAGCTTTCTGAGAAACTGCTTTTGTGAGGTGTGCATTCCACTCACAGTGTTATACCTCTTTTCTCATACAGCTTTGGGGAAAATCTTTTGGAGAAACAGGTACCAAGTGGTATTCTTGAGAATGTTGATGCCATTGGTAAAAAGGGAAATAGCCTGAGACAAAACCTCAAAAGATGCTTTCTAGGAAACTATTCTGTGATATGTGTAATCATCTCACATAGATAAAGCTTTCTGTGCATTATGCAGCTTGGAAACTGTCATGGACGGATGTACGAAGAGATATTCGGGATCACATCCACGACTATGGTGAAAAAGGAAATATCTTCAGATAAAAACTTTAAAGAAGCTTTCTGTGAATCTGCTTTTTCCTTTGTTTATTCACCTCACATAAATGAAGGTTTCTTTACATTACACAGCTTGAAAACTCCCTCGTAGATGGATCCGCAAATGGATATTTGGGATCACATTCGGGCCTATGGTGAAATAGCAAATATAGTCAGATAAAAACTGCAGAGGAGCTTTTTGAGAAACTGCTTGGTGATGTGTGCATTCTACTGAGGGAGTTATAACTTTCTTCTATTAAGGCACAGTTTGAACTCTGTTATTGTAAAACCAAAAGAGTGATATTCAGAGTGCATTGAAGACTATGGCAAAAAGTTAAATGGCGTCCCATAAAAAACAGAAAGAAGCACTTGAAGAAACTGCTCTCTGACATGTCCATTCTTTTCACAGGGTGAAAGCTTACTCTACATTTCCCAGTTTGAAAGTCGGTCTTTGAGGGTTCTGTGAAGGGATAGTAAGTGGCACCCAGAGGCCTGTTTGAGGCAAGGAAATGTCTTCCATCGAAAATCAGACAGAAGCCTTCTGAGCAACTCTTTTGTGATGCTTGCATTCATCTCATAGTGTTAAATCATACTTTGGATTGAGCAGTTTGAGATCACTGTTTCTGTGGAATCTGAGAAAGGACATTTGGAAATGCTCTTTAGAATATCCTGAAAAAGAAATAACCTCAGAGAGAATCCTAAAGGAAACTTTCTGTGAAACTGCTCTGTGTCACGTGAATTCCACTCACACAGTTAAGCTTCTCTTTTCTTTGAGCTGTATCATAACACTGTTTTTGTTTAGTCTGCGAAGGGATAATCTAGAAGGCTTAAGGGCTTATGGTGAGAAAGGCAACGTCTTCAGATAGAAACTGGAGAGAAGCTTTGTGAGGAGGTGCTTTGTGACGTTTGCATTCCACTCACAGAAATATATCTTTCCTCTCATAGAGGATTTTGGAAACTTTTTTCTAGAAAAAAACTGTGAAACAGACATTCTGGAGTATACAGAAGGCTATGGTGAAAAAGGAAATATCCTCAGACAAAAACTGGAAAGAAGATCTTTGAAAATGCTTTGTGTTAGATATATTTATTTGTCTCGAATAGTTAAAACTTTAATTATATTACACAGTTTGCAAACTCTGTCAGGCACAGATCCACGAAAGGACACTCCTGAACACATTCAGGCCTACAGTGAAAGAGGAGAGATCTTCAGATAAAAGCTAGGTAGAAGCTTTCTGAGGAGCTGCTTTCTGACATGTGCGTTCCACTCACAGAAATACACCTTTCTTCTCATATAGGATTCCGGAATCCCTTGTGGAGAAAAAGCCACCAAGAGACATTCAGGAGTATAGGGAGGGCTATGGTGAAAAAGGAAATATCCTCACAGAAAAAACTGGAAAGAAGATTACTTTGAACCTGCTTTGTGTCAGATATATTTATTTATCTTGCATAGTTAAGATTTTTCTTATATTATGCACTTTGGAAACTCCGTCATGCACGGATCTGTGAAGGAACATTCGGGAGAACTTTCAGGCCTATGGTGAAAGAGGAGATATCTTCATAGAAAAACTGGATATAAGCTTTCTGAGAAAGTACTTTATGATTTATGCATTCAACTCAGGGAATAAATATCTCTTTTCTCACAAGGCAGTGTTTGAGCACTGTTCCTGTGAAACTGAAAAAGTGATATTTTGGGACGCAATGAGGACTATGGCGAACAGTGAAATATGCGGAAATAAAATCGAGGAAGAAGCGTTCCAAGAATATGCTCTCTGATATGTGCATTCTCTTCACAGAGTTAATGCTAACTCTATGTTGCCCAGGTTCAAAACGCTGTCTTTGAAGAATCTGAGAAGGGATATTTAGCGACGCCCGGAGGCTTGTGGTGAGCGAGGCAATGTCTTCCGATGAAACCTGCAGAGAAACGTTCTGAGCAACTGCTTTGTGATGTATGTATTCGTCTTCTAGAGTTAAACAATTATTTGGAATGAGCAGTGTGAAATAACTGTTTTTGTGGCATCTGAGGGAGGACATTTGGGAACGATACTTAGAATATGGAGAAAGAAATATCCTCAGGTAAAATCCAGAAGGAAGCTTTCTGTGAAACTACTCTGTGTCACCTTAATTCCTCTCACACAGATAAGCATCTGTTTACATTGGGCAGTTTTTGAGCACTGTGTCTGTTTATGGTGTGATGGGATATTCGGGGACACTTTGAGGCTAACAGTGAAAAAGGAAATATGTACACAACGAAACTTTAGAGAAGCTTTTACTTTGTGACGTGTGCATTCCAGTCACAGTGTTATACCTCTCTTCTCATACAGCGTTTTGGAAACCCTTTTGGAGAAACAGGTACCAAGTGATAATCAGGAGCATGTTGATGCTGAATGTGAAAAGGGAAATAGCCTCAGAAAAAAACTAGAAAGAAGCTTTCTAGAAAACTACTCTGTGACACGTGTAATCATCTCACATAGATAAAGCTTTCCTTACTTTACGCAGCTTGGAAAATGTCATGAACGGACGCACAAAGGAACCTTTGGGAGCACATTCTGGACGATGGTGAAAAAGGAAATATCTTCTGATAAAAACTGGAAAGAAGGTTTCTGTGAGTTTGCTTTTTGCTATGTTTCTTCCTCTCACGTAGATGAAGCTTTCTTTATATTACACAGCTTAGAAATTCCCCAGTGGATGGATCCACAAAGGGATATTTGGGATCACATTTGGGTCAATGGTGAAATAGGAAATATATTCAGATAAAAAGCGGAGAGAAGTTTTCTGAGAAACTGCTTGCTGATGTGTGCATTCCACTCAGGGTGTTATAACTGTCTTCTCATAAGGCACAGTTTGAACACTGTTCCTGTATATCCAAAAGTGATATTCAGGGCACATTGACGACTATGGCAAAAAGTGAAATGTTGTACAATAAAAAACAGAAAGAAGCACTCGAAGAAACTACTCTCTGACATGTTCATTCTTTTCACAGAGTTAAAGCCTAATCTACATTTTCCAGTTTGAAATTCGGTCTTTGAGGGTTCTGCGAAGGGGTAGTAAGTGGTGACAGGAGGCCTGTGTGAGGGAAGGAAATGTCTTCCATAGAAAATCGGAGAAAAGCTTTCTGCACACCTCTTTTGTGATGTTTGTATTCATTAATAGAGTTAAATCATTCTTTGGATTCAGCAGTTTCAAATCACTCTTTAAGTAGAATCTGAGAAAGTTCATTAGGAAACGCTCTTTAGAATATCCTGAAAAAGAAATAACCTCAGAGTGAAACCAAAAGAAAGCATCGCGTGAAACTGCTCTGTGTCAAGTGAATTCCGTTCACACAGTTAAGCTTTTCTTTTCATTGAGCTGTATCATAACACTGTTTTTGTTTAGACTGCGAAGGGATATTCTGGAGGGCTTTGAGGCTTACGGTGAGAAAGGAAACGTCTTCTGATAGAAACTGGAGAGAAGCTTTCTGAGGAGCTGCTTTGTGACGTGTGCATTCCACTCATAGAAATATAACTTTCTTCTACTAGAGGATTCCGCAATCTGTCTTAGAGAAAGAGGTACGAAACAGGTATTCGGGAGTGTAGGTAAGGCTATGGTGAAAAAGGAAATATCCTCAGATAAAAACTGGAAAGAAGGGTTCTGTGAAACTGCTTTGTGTTAGATATATTTCTTCGTCCAGCATAGTTAAAACTTTAATTATATTATGCAGTTTGGAAACGCCATCATGCACATATCTGTGAAGGGACATTCAGGGGAACATTCAGTCCTACGGTGAAAGAGGAGATATCTTCAGATAAAAACTGGAGAGAAGCTTTCTGAGAAACTACTTTGTGATATATGCATTCCACTGAGGGAGTTATACCTCTTTTCTCACAAGGCAGTGGTTGAACACAGTTCCTGTGAAACCGAAAATGTGATATTTCAGAACGCATTGAGAACAATGCGAATAGTGAAATATACTGAAATAAAATCGAGAAGAAGCGTTCCAAGAATCTCCTCTCTGATATGTGCATTCACTTCACAGAGATAATGCTTACTCTGTGTTGCACAGTTTTGAAGCTCTGTCTTTGAAGAATCTGTGAAGGGATATTTAGTGACGTCTGGAGGCTTGTTGTGAGAGGAAACGTCTTCTGATTAAACCTGCACAGAAACGTTCTGAGCAACTCCTTTGCCATGTGTGTATTCGTCTCCTAGAGTTAAACATTTCTGGGGATTGCGCAGCTTGGAATCATTGTTAAAACACTACCTTGTGAGAAAAGAGGTATAACCCCCTGAGTGAAATGCTTACATCACAAAGTAGTTTCTCAGAAAGCTTCTACCTAGTTTTTATCTGAAAATATCTCCTCTTTCACCATAGGCCTGAATGTGCTCCCGAATGTCCCTTTGTGGTTCTGTGCATGATGGAGTTTCCAAACTGTGTAATATAATCAAAGTTTTAACTACGTGGGAAGAATAAATATATCTAACACAAAGCAGTTTCACAGAAATCTTCTTTCCAGTTTTTGTCTTCGGATATTTCCTTTTTCACCATAGTCGTCGCTATACTCCCGAATATCTCTTGATAGCCATCACTCCAAAAGGTATTTCCGAATCCTCTAGGAGAAGAAAGGTATATTTCTGTGAGTGGAATGCACACGTCACAAAGCAGCTCATCAGAAAGTTTCTCTGCAGTTTCTATCTGAAGTCGTTTCCTTTCTCACCATAAACCTCAAATCCACCCAGAGTATCATTCGCAGACTAAACAAAAACAGTGTTATGATACAGCTCAATGAAAAGAGAAGCTTAAGGGTGTGAGCAGAATTCACGTGACACACAGCAGTTTCACAGGAAGCTTTCTTCTGGTTTCTCTCTGAGGTTATTTCTTTTTGAGGTATTCTAAAGAGCGTTTCCAAATGTCCTTTCTCAGATTCCACATGAACAGTGATTTCAAATGGCTCAATCCAAAGAATGATTTAACGCTTTGAGATGAATAGAAACATCACAAAAAAGTTGGGCAGAAAGCTTCTTTTCGATTTTCAATGGAAGACATTTCCTTGACTCACACGCGCTTCCGGTCGCCACTTACTATCCCTTCACAAAAACCTCACAGACCGACTTTCAAACTGGGAAATGTAGAGTAAGCTTTCGCCCTGTGAAAAGAATGGATATGTCAGAGAACAGTTTCTTCGAGTGCTTCTTTCTGTTTTTTATTGGACGGCATTTCACTTTTTGCCATAGTCTTCAATGTGCTCCGAATATAACTCTTTTGGATTTACAGGAACAGTGTTCAAACTGTGTCTTATGAGAAGAAGGTTATAACCACCTGAGTGGAATGCACACATCACCAAGCAGTTTCTCAGAAAGCTTCTCTACAGTTTTTATCTGACTATATTCCCTATGTCAACCTAGGCCCGAATGTGATCCCAAATATCCCTTAGTGGATCCATCCACGAGGGAGTTTCCAAGCTGCCTAATGTAAAGAAAGCTTCATCTGTGTGAGTTAAATAAACATAGCAAAAAGCAGATTCACGGAAAGCTTCCTTCCAGGGTGAATGTGAAGATATTTCCTTTTTCACCATAGTCCTGAATCCCTTCGTGGATCGGTCCATGACAGTTTCCAAGCTGTGTAATGTAAAGAAAGCTTTATCTATGTGAGATGATTACACATATCACAGGTTAGCTTCCTAGAAAGCTTCTCTCCAGTTTTTGTCTGAGACTATTCCCTTTTCACCATCAGCATCAACATGCTCCGGAATACCACTTGGTACCTGTTTCTCTAAAAGGGTTTCCCCAACGCTGAATGAGAAGAGAGGTATAACACTGTGACTGGAAAGCACACGTCACAAAGCCATTTTTAGGAAAGTTTCTCTCCAGTTTCTGTCTGAACATACTTCCTTTTTCACTGTTAGCCTCCGAGTGCTCTAGAATATCACATCACACGCTAAAGATACACAGGATTAGAAAACTGCTCAAAGAAAAGATAGGCTTATTTGAGTGAGAGGAATTAAGATGACACAGAGCAGTTTCACCGAAAGCTTCCTTCTGGATTTTACCTGACGATATTTCTTTCTCCATATTCTAAGTATCGTTCCCAAATGTCCTCCCTCAGATGCCAAAAAAACAGTGATTTCAAGCTGCTCAGTTCAAAGAATGGTTTAAAACTATGAGACGAATACACACATCACAAAGCAGTTCCTCAGAACGTTTCTCTGCATGTTTCATCAGAACTCGTTTCCTCGCTCACCACAAGCCTCCAGACATTACTAAATATCCCTTCACAGATTCTTCAAAGACAGAGTTTCAAAACTGTGCAACATAAAGTAAGCATTAACTCTGAGAAGTGAATGTACCTATCAGAGAACAGATTCTTGGAATGCTTCTTCCTCGATTTTATTTCAGTATATTTCACTACTTGCCATAGTACTCAAAGCGTTCTGAAATATCTCTTTTTCGGTTTCACAGGAACAGTGTTCAAACACTGCTTTGTGAGGAAAGAGGCAGAAGTCCCTGAGTGGAATGCATACATCACAAGTAGTTTCTCAGAAAGCTTCTATCCAGTTTTTATCTGAAGATATCGCCTCTTTCACCGTAGGCCTGAATGTGCTCCCGAATGTCCCTTCGCAGATCTGTGCATGACAGAGATTCCAAACTGCATAACATAATTGGAGTTTTAACTATGCCAGACAAATGAATATATCTAACACAAAGCGGTTTCACAGAGATCTTCTTTTCAGTTTTTGTCTCAGGATATTTCTTTCTTCACCATAGTCGTTACTGTACTCCCGAATATCTCTTGGTAGCTTTTTCTCCAAAAGGGATTCCGGAATCCTCTAGGAGTAGAATGGTATGTTTCTGTGAGTGGTACGCAGACGTCTCAAAGCAGCTCTTCAGAACGCTTCTCTCCTGTCTCTATCTGAAGACGTTTCCTTTCTCACCGTAAGCCTCAAAGGGCTTCTGAATATCCCTTTGTAGACTAAACAAAAACAGTTTTATGATACTGTTCTATGAAAAAAGAAGCTTCATTGTGTGAGCAGAATTCACATGATACAGAGCAGTTTCACAGAAAGCTTCCTTCTGGTTTCTCTTTTTGGTTATTTCTTTTTCAGGATATTCTAAAGAGCGTTTCCCAATGTCCTTTCTCAGTAACCACAGTAACTGTGGTTTCAAACTGGTAAATCCAAAGAATGATTTAACTCTATGAGATGAATACAAACATCACAAAAGAGCTGCACAGAAAGCTTCTCTCTGATTTTCAATGGAATACATTTCCTTGCCTCAAAACAGGCCTCCTGTCGCCACTTACTATCCCTTTGCAGAAAACTCAAAGACCGACTTTCAAAGTGGGAAATGAAGAGTAAGCTTTAACCCTGTGAAAAGAATGGACATGTCAGAGAGCAGTTTATTCGAGTGATTCTCTCTGTTTTTTATTGGACGACATTTCACCTTTTGCTGTAGTCTTTAATGTGCTCCAAATATCACTCTTTCGGTTTAACAGGAACAGTGTTCACACTGTTCCTTATGAAAAGAAAGTTATAAATCCCTGAGTGGAATGCACATATCACCAAGCAGTTTCTCAGAAAGCTTTTATTCAGTTTTTATCTGACTATGTTTTCTATTTCACCATAGGCCCAAATGTGATCTCAAATTTCCCTTCATGGATCCAACCACGAGGGAGTTTCCAAGCTGCGTAAGTAAAGAAAGCTTCATCTATGTGAGATGAATAAACATAGCAAAAAGCAGATTCACAGAAAGTTTCTTTCCAGTTTTCATCTGAAGATATTTCCTTTTTCACCATAGTCCTGAATGTGCTCCCGAGATCCCATCGTGGATCCATCCATGACAGTTTCCAAGCTGCGTAAAGTAAAGAAAGCTTTATCTATGTGAGATGATAACACATATCACAGAGTAGTTTCCTAGAAATCTTATTTCCAGTTTTTCTCTGAGGCTCTTTCCCTTTTCACCATCGGCATCAACATGCTCTCGAATATCACTTGGAAGCTGTTTCTCCAAAAGGATTTCCTGGACGCTTTACGAGAAGAGAGGGGTAACACTGTGACTGGAATGCACACGTCATAGTGGAGTTCCTCAGAAAGCTTCTTTCCAGTTTCGGTCTGATAATATTTTCTTTTTCACTGTAACCATCAAAGTGCTCCCGAATGACATTTGGGAATGATCCTTAGATTATGGACAGAGAAATATCCTCAGGTAAAATCCAGAAGGAAGCTTTCTGTGAAACAGCTCTGTGTTGTCTTAATTTCTGTCACTCCAATAAGCCTCTCTTTTCATTGAGCAGTTTTCTCACCCTGTGTATGTTTAGCGTGTGATGGGATATTCAGGAGCTCTTTGAGGCTTACGGTGAAAAAGGAAATATGCTAAGACCGAAAATGGAGAGATGCTTTCCGAGGAACTGCTTTGTGACCTGTGCATTCCAGTCACAGTGTTGTACCTCTCTTCTCATAGAGCGTCAGGGAAACACTCTTGGAGGAAGAGTTACCAGGTGATATGCGGGAGCATGTTAATGCCATTGGAGAAATGGGAAATAACCTCAGACAAAAACTGGAAAGAAGCTTTCTAGGAAACTACTTTGTGATACGTGTAATCATCTGACATAGATAAAGCTTTTTATAGATGATGCAGCTTGGAAACAGTCATGGAGGGATCGAATAAGGGACCTTCGGGAGCACATTCAGGACAATGGTGAAAAGGAAATATCTTCAGATAAAACTTGGAAAGGAGCATTCTGTGAATCTGCTTTATGCTATGTTTATTCATCTCACATAGATGAAGCTTTCTTTACATTATGCATCTTGTAAACTCCCTCGTGGATGGATCTGTGAAGGGATATTTGGGATCACATTGAGGTCTATGGTGAAATAGGAAATATATTCAGAAAAAAACTGGAGAGAAGCTTTCTGAGAATCTGTTTGGTGATGTGTGCATTCCACTCAGGGAGTTATAACTTTCTTCTCATAAGGCACAGTTTGAACGGTGTTCCTGTAAAACCAAAAGAGTGATATTACGAGCACATTGAAGACTATGGCAAAATGTATAATGTCGTCCAATATAAAAAAGAAATAAGCCCTCAAAGTAACTGCTCTCTGACATGCCCATTGTTTTCACAGGGTTAAAATGTACTCTTCAATTCCCAGTTTGAAAGTCAGTCTTTGATGGTTCTGTGAAGGGATAGTATGTGGCGACCGGAGGTCTGTGTGACGCAAGGAAATGTCTTCCAAGGTGAATTGGAGAGAAGCTTTCTGCGTAACTCTTTTGTGATGTTCGTATTCATCTCATACAGTTAAATCATTCTTTGGATTGAGCAGTTTCAAATGACTGTTTCTGTGGAATCTGAGAAAGGACATTTGGAAACACTCTTTAGAATATCCTGAAAAAGAAATAACCTCAGAAAGAAACCAGAAGGAATCTTTCTGTGAAACTGCTCTGTGTCACATGAATGCTGCTCACACAGTTAAACTTCTCTTTTCATTGAGCTATATCATAACTCTGTTTTTGTTTAGTCTGGGAAGGGATATTCAGGAGTAATTTGAGGCTTACAGCGAGAAAGGAAACGTCTTCAGATAGAAACTACTAAGAAGCTTTCTGAGGAGCTGCTTTGTGACGTGTGCATTCCACTCACAGAAATATACCTTTCTTCACCTAGAGGATTCCAGAACCCCTTTTGTAAAAAGAGCTACCAGAGGACATTTGGGAGTATAGGGAGGGCTATTGTGAAAAAAGAAATATCCTCATACAAAAACTAGAATGATTTCTGTGAAACTACTTTGTGTTAGATATATTCATTCATCTCACATAGTTAAAACTATAATTGCATTACACAGTTTGGAAACTCCGTCATACACAACTCCGCGAAGAGATGTTCAGGAGCACATTAAGGCCTACGATGAGGGAGGAGATATCTTCAGATAAAAACTGGGTAGAATCTTTCTGAGAAACTAGTTTGTGACGTATGCATTCCACTCAGGGAGTTAAACCTCTTTTCTCACAAGCCAGTGTTTGAACACTGTTCCTGTGAAACTAAAAAAGTGACATTTCCGGGTGCATTAAGGACTTTGGAGAATAGTGAAATATACTGAAATAAAATCGAAGAAGAAGCGTTCCAAGAGTATATTCTCTGAAATGTGCATTCCCTTCACAGAGTTAATGCTTATTCTATGTTGCTCAGTTTCTTTTTTTTTTTTAATTATTCAGATTTTTTTTTTGTTATACTTTAAGTTCTAGGGTACATGTGCATAACGTGCAGGTTTGTTACATATGTATACTTGTGCCATGTTGGTGTGCT
>NW_012118299.1:833613-848255 GCF_000951035.1 Colobus angolensis palliatus
CCAACACTATGTTGAATAGGAGTGGTGAGAGAGGGCATCCCTGTCTTGTGCCAGTTTTCAAAGGGAATTTTTCCAGTTTTGTTGCCCAGTTTCAAAACTCTGTCTTTCAAGAATCTGTGAAGGGATATTTAGTGACGCCCAGAGGCTTGTGGTGAGTGATGAAACCCCTTCCACTGAAACCTACAGAGAAACATTTTGAGCAACTGCTTTGCTATGTGCGTATTCATCTTCTAGATTTAAACCATTCGTTGGATTGAGCAGCTTGAAATCCCTGTTTTTGTGGAGTCTGAGGAAGCTTTCTCTGAAACTGCTCTGTGTCATCTTAATTCCTCTCACTCCATTAAGCCTCTCTTTTCATTGAGCAGTTTTCTAGCCCTGTGTATGTTTAGCGTGTGATGGGATATTCGGGAGCCCTTTGAGGCTCACGGTGAAAAAGGAAATATGTTCAGACCGAAACTGGAGAGAAGCTTTCCTGGAACTGCTTTGTGATGGGTGCATTCCACTCACAGTGTTATACTTCTATTCTCATACAGCATCTTGGAAACCCTTTTGGAGAAACAGGTACCAAGTGATATTTGGGAGCCTGTTGATGCCTATGGTGAAAAGGGAAATAGCCTCAGACAAAAACTGGAAAGAAGCTTTCTAGGAAACTACTCAGTGTTATGTGTAATCATCTCACATAGATAAGAATTCTTTATATTATGCAGATTGGAAACTGTCATGGACGGATCCATGAAGGGATCTCCGGGAGCACATTCTGGACCATGGTGAAAAAGGAAATATATTCAGATAAAAACTGCAAAGGAGCTTACTGTGAATCTGCTTTTTCTTATGTTTATTCATCTTATATAGGTGAAGCTTTCTTTACATTATGCAGCTTGGAACCTCCCTCGTGGTGGGATTCGCGAAGGGATATGTGGGATCCCATTCGGGCCTATGGTGAAATAGGAAATATAATCAGATAAAAGACGGAGAGAAGCTTTCTGACAAACTGCTTGGTGATGTGGGCATTCCACTCAGGTAGTTATAACTTTCTTCCCATAAGGCACAGTTTGAACACTGTTCCTGTAAAACTAAAAGAGTGATATTCGGAGCACATTGAAGACTATGGCTAGAGTGAAATGTCTTCAAGTAAAATCAGAAAGAAGCACTCGAAGAAACTGCTCTCTGACATGTCCATTCTTTTCACAGGGTTAAAGCTGACTCTACATTTCCCAGTTTGAAAGTCAGTCTTTCAGGTTTCTGCCAAGGAATAGTATGTGGAGACAGGAGGTCTGCGTGAGGCAAGGAAATATCTTCCATCGAAAATTGGAGAGAATCTTTCTGTGCAACACTTTTGTGATATTTGTGTTCATCTCATAGAGTTAAATGATTCTTTAAGTTGAGCAGTTTGAAATCACTGTTTCTGTGGAATCTGAGAAAGGACATTTGGAAGTGCTCTTTAGAATATCTGGAAAAAGAAATAACCTCAGAGAGAAATCAGAAGTAAGCTTTCTGTGTAACTTCTCTGTGTCTTGTGAATTCCGCTCACATAGATAAGCTTCTCACTTAATTGAGATGTATCATAACACTGTTTTTGTTTAGTCTGTGAAGGAATATTCTGGAGGACTTGAGGCTTATGGTGTGAAAGGAAACGTCTTCAGATAGAAACTGGAGCGAAGCTTTCTGAGGAGCTGCTTTCTGACGTGTGCATTCCAGTCGCAGAAATATACCTGTCTTCTCCGGGAGGATTCTGGAATCCCTTTTGGAGAAAAAGCTCCCAAAACATATTCAGGAGTATAGCAACGACTATGGTGAAAAATGAAATATCCTCAGACAAAAACTGGAAAGGTTTCTTTGAAACTGCTTTCTGTTAGATATCTTTGTTCATCTCGCATAGTTAAAACTTTAGTTATATTACGCAGTTTGGAAACTCCGTCATGCACACATCTGTGAAGGGACATTCAGGAGCACATTCAGGCCTATGGTGAAAGAGGTGATATCTTCAGATAAAAAGTGGATAGAAGCTTTCTGAGAAACTACTCTGTGATGTATGCATTCAACTCAGGGAGTTATACCTCTTTTCTCACAAGGCAGCATTTGAACACGTTTCCTGTGAAACCGAAAAAGTGATATTTTGGAACGAATTGAGGACTATGGCGAATAGTGAAATATACTGAAATAACATCGAGGAAGAATCGATCCAAGAATCTGCCCTCTGATATGTGCATTCATTGCACAGAGTTAATTTCTACTCTGTGTTTCCCAGGTTCAAAAATCTGTGTTTGAAGAATCTGGGAAGGCACACTTATTGAGGCCCAGAGGCTTTTGGTTAGCAAGAAAGAGTCTTCTGAAGAAACTAGCAGAGAAACGTTCTGAGCAACTGCTTTGCTATGTGCGTATTCGTCTCCTAGAGTCAAACCGTTCTTTAGATTGAGCAGCTTGAAATCACTGCTTTGGTGGAATCTCAGGAAGGACATTTGGCAACAATCCTTAGAATATGGAGAAAGAAATATCCTCAGGAAAAATCCAATAGGAAGGTTTCTGTGAAACTGCTATCTGTCATCCTAATTCCTCTTACTCAGTTAAGCCTCCCTTTTCACTGAGCAGTTGTCTAGCCCTGTGTATGTTTAGCTTTTGATGGGATATTCGGGAGCACTTTGAGGCTTACGGTGAAAAAGGAAATACGATCAGACTGAAACTGGAGAGAAGCATTTCGAGGAACTGCTTTGTGATGGGTGCTTTCCAGTCATAGTGTAATACCTCTCTTCTCATACAGGGTCGGGGAAACTTTTTTGGAGAAACAGATACCAAGAGATATTTGGTAGCATGTTGATGCTGATGGTGAAAAGAGAAATAGCCTCAGACAAAAACTGGAAAGAATCTTTCTAGGAAACTGCTCTTTGATATGTGTAATCATCTCACATAGATAAAGCTTTCTTCACATTACGCAGCTTGGAAAATGTCATGGATTGATCCACGAAGGGACCTTCAGAAGCACATTCAGGACTATGGTGGAAAAGGAAATATCTTCAGATAAAACTGGAAAGAAGCTTTCTGTGAATCTGCTTTTTGCTATGTTTATTCATCTAACATACATGAATCTTTCTTTACTTTTCACATCTTGGAAACTCCCTTATGGATGGAACTGCAAAGGCATATTTGGGATCACATTCGGCAATACGGTGAAATGGCAAATATAGTCAGATAAAAACTGGAGAGACGCTTTCTGAGAAACTGCTTCGTGATGTGTGCATTCCACTCAGGGAGATATAACTTTCTGCTCATAAGGCACATTTTGAACACTGTTCCTGTAAAACCGAAAGAGTGATATTCCGAGAACATTGAAGACTATGGCAAAAAGTGAAATGTCGTCCAATAAATAGCAGAAAGAAGCACTCGAAGAAACTGCTCTCTGACGTGTCCATTCCTTTCAGAGTGTTAAAGCTTACTCTACATATCCCAGTGTGAAAGTCGGTCTTTGAGGGTTCTGCGAAGGAATAGTAAGTGGCTACCAGAGGCCTCTGTGAGGGAAGGAAATATCTTCCATCAAAAATTGAAGAGAAGCTTTCTGCGCAACTCTTTTGTGATGTGTGTATTCATCTCATAGCATTAAATCATTCTTTGGATTGAGCAGATTGAAATCACTTTTTTTGTGGAATCTGAGATAGGACATTTGGAAACGCTCTTTAGAATATCCTGAAAAAGAAATAACCTCACAGAGAACCCAGAAGGAAGCTTTCTGTTAAACTGGTCTGTGTCACGTGAATTCCGCTCACACAGTTAAGCTTCTCTTTTCATTGCACTGTATCATAACACTGTTTTTATTCAGTCTGCGAAGGGATATTCTGGAGGGCTTTGAGGCTTATGGTGAGAAAGGAATTTCTTCAGATACAGACTGGAGAGAAGCTTTCGGAAGAGCTGCTTTGTGACGTGTGCAATCCACTCACAGAAGTATACCTGTCTTCTCCCAGAGGATTCCAGAATCCCTTTTGGAGAATAAGCCACTAAGAGATATTCAGGTGTATAGTGACGACTATGGTGAAAAAAGAAATATCCAGAGACAAAAACTGGAAAGAATATTTCTGTGAAACTGCTTTCTGTTAGATACATTCATTCATCTCGCACAGTTAAAACTCTAATTATATTACACAGTTTGGAAACTCTGACATGCACAGATCCACAAAGGGACTTTCAGGAGCACATTCTAGCCTGTGGTGAAAGAGGAGATATCTTCAGATAAAAACTGGGTAGAAGCTTTCTGAGAAACTACTTTGTGATGTATGCATTCCACTCAGGGAGTTATACCTCTTTTCTCACAAGATAGTGTTAGAACACTATTCCTGTGAAATCGAAAAACTGATAATTAGGAACGCAATGAAGACTATGGCTAATAGTGAAATATACTGAAATAAAATCGAGGAAGAAACGTTCCAGGAATCTGCTCTCTGACATATGCATTCACTTCAAAGAGTTAATGCTTACTCTATGTTGCCCAGTTTCGAAACTCTGTCTTTGAAGAATCTGTGAAGGGATATTTAGTGATGTCCGATGTCTTGTGCTGAGCGAGGAAACGTCTTCTGATGAACCCTGTAGAGAAATATTCTGAGCAACTGCTTTGCGATGTGTGCATTCGTCTCATAGAGGTAAACCAGCTTTGGGTTGAGCCGCTTGAAACCACTTTTTTAGAGGAATCTGAGGAAGGACATTTGGTAACGATCCTTAGAATATGGGGAAGGAAATATCCTCAGGTGATACTCAGAAGGAAGCTTTCCTTGAAACTGCTCTGTGTCATCTCAATTTCTCTCACTCAGTTAAGCCTCTCTTTTCATTGAGCAGTTTTCTAGCCCTGTGTATGTTTGGACTGTGATGGGATACTCGGGAGCACTTTGAGGCTAACGGTGAAAAAGGAAATATGTTCAGACTGAAACTGGAGAGAAGCTTTCCAAGGAACTGCTTTGTGACGTGTGCATTCCAGTCACTGTGTTATTCCTCTCTTCTCATGCAGCGTCGGGGAAACCCTTTTGGAGAAGGAGCTACCAAGTGATATTTGGGAGCATGTTGATGCTGATGGTGAAAAGGGAAATAGCCTTAGACAAAAACAGGAAAGAAGCTTTCTAGGAAAATACTCTGTGATATGTGTAATCATCTCACATAGATAAAGCTTTCTTTACATTACATAGCTTGGAAATTCTCCTGGACGGATCCACAAAGGGACCTTCGGGAGCATATTCTGGACTATTATGAGAAAGGATATATCTTCAGATAAAAACTGGAAAGAAGCTTTCCGTGAATCTGCTTTTTGCTATGTTTATTCATCTCACATACATGAAGCTTTCTTTATATTACACAGCTTGGAATCTCCCTCGTGGATGGATTCGCGAAGAGTTATTTGGCATCACATTGAGGCCTATGGTGAAATAGCAAATATAGTCAGATAAAAACTGGAGAGAAGCTTTCTGAGAAACTGTTTGGTGTCGTGTGCATTCCACTCAGGGAGTTATATATTTCTTCTCATAAGGCACAGTTTGAACATTGTTCTTGTAATACCAAAAGACTGATATTCGGACCACATTGAAGACTATGACAAAAAGTGAAATGACGTCCAATAAAAAACAGAAAGAAGCACTCGAAGAAACTGCTCTCTGACATGTCCATTATTTTCACTGGGTTAACGCTTATTCTACATTTCCCAGTTTGAAAGTCGGTCTTTGAGGGTTCTGTGAAGGGATTGTCAGTGGTACCTGGAGGACTGAGTTATGCAAGGAAATATCCTCCATCGAAAATCGGAGAGAAGATTTCTGGGCAACTCTTTTGTGATGTTTGCATTCATCTCAGAAAGACAAATCATTCTTTGGATTGAGCAGTTTGAAATCATTGCTTCCTTGGAATCTGAAAATAACATTTGGAAACCTTCTTAGAATACCCTGAAAAAGAAATAATCTCAAAGAGAATCCAGAAGGAAGCTTTCTGTGAAACTATTCTGTGTTACGTGAATTCTGCTTACACAGTTAAGCTTCCCATTTCATTGATCAGTATCTTAATACTGTTTTTTTTTTTTTTGGTCTATGAAGGGATATTCAGGAGCACTTTGAGGCTTACGGTGAGATAGGAAACGAATTCAGATGGAAACTGGAGAGAAGCTTTCTGCGGAGCTGCTTTGCGACGTGTGCATTCCACTCACAGAAATGTACCTTTCTTCTCTGAGAGGATTCCTGAATCCCTTTTGGAGAAAAATCTACCAAGAAATATTCGGGAGTACAGTGACGACTGTGGTGAAAAAGGAAATATTCTCAGGCAAAAACTGGAAAGAAGATTTCTGTGAAACTGCTTTGTGTTACATATATTTATTCGTCTGGCATAGTTAAAACTGTAATTATATTACCCATTTTGGAAACTTTGTCACACACATATCCGTGAAGGGACACTCAGGAGCACATTCAGGCCTTCGGTGAAAGAGGAGATATCCTCAGATAAAAACTGGATAGAAGCTTTTCGAGAAACTACTTTGTGATGTATACATTATACTCAAGGAGTCATACCTCTTTTCTCACAAGGCAGTGTTTGAACACTGTTCCTGTGAAACCGAAAAAGTGATATTTCAGAACGCATTGAGGACTATGGCAAAAAATGAAATATACTGAAATAAAATCGAGGAAGAAGTGTTTCAGGAATCTGCTCTCTGATATGTGCATTCACTTCACAGGGTTAATGCTTTCTCTATGCTGCCCAGTTTCGAAACTCTGTCGGTGAAGAATCTGTGAAGGGATATTTAGTGACACCCGGAGGCTTGTGGTGAGTGAGGAAACGTCTTCCGATGAAACCTGCAGAGAAACTTTCTGAGCAACAGCTTTGCAATCTGTATATTCGTCTCATAGAGTTAAATCATTCTTTGGTTTGAGCAACTTGAAATCACTGTTTTTGTGGAATGTGAGAAGGACATTTGGAAACACTCTTTAGAATATCCTGAAAAAGAAATAACCTCAGAGAGAAACCAGAAGGAAGCTTTCTGTGAAACTGCTGTGTGTCACGTGAATTTCACTCACACAGTTAAGCTTCTCTTTTCATTGAGCTGTATAATAACACTGTTTTGTTTAGTCTACATAGGGATATACAGGAGCGCTTTGAGGCTTACGGTGAGAAAGGAAACGTCTTCAGATAGAAAATGGGGAGAATCCTTCTGAGGAGCTGCTTTGTGATGTGTGCATTCCACTCACAGAAATATACCTTTCTTCTCCTAGAGGATTCTGGAATCCATTTTGGAGAAAAATTTCCAAAGAGATATTTGGGAGTATAGC
The DNA here is from genome assembly GCF_000951035.1 of Colobus angolensis palliatus. NCBI lineage: Eukaryota > Metazoa > Chordata > Mammalia > Primates > Cercopithecidae > Colobus > Colobus angolensis. Next base: position 840,891 of record NW_012118299.1, read on the forward strand.
GACGAATATGGTGAAAGGAAGTTATCCTCAGACAAAAACTGGAAAGAAGATTTCAGTGAAACTGCTTTGTGTTAGATACATTTATTGGACTCGCATCATTAAAACTGTAATTATATTACCCATTTTGGAAACTTCGTCATGCATATATCCACGAAGGGACACTCGGGAGCACATTCAGTCCTACAGTGAAAGAGGAGATATCCTCAGATAAAAACTGGGTGGAAGCTTTTCGAGAAACTACTTTGTGATGTATACATTATACTCAAGGAGTCATACCTCTTTTCTCACAAGGCAGTGTTTGAACACTGTTCCTGTGAAACCAAAAAAGTGATATTTCAGAACGCATTGAGGACTATGGTGAATAATGAAATATACTGAAATAAAATCGAGGAAGAAGCGTTCCAGGAATCTGCTCTCTGATATGTGCATTCACTTCACAGAGTTAATGCTTACTCTATGTTGCCCAGTTTTGAAACTCTGTCTTTGAAGAATCTGTGAAGGGATATTTAGTGATGCCTGGAGGCTTCTGGTGAGCTGGGAAAAGTCTTCCAATGAAACCTGCCGAGAAACGTTCTGAGCAACTGCTTTGTGATGTGTGTATTCGTATCCTAGAGGTCAACCATTCTTTGGATTGAGTAGCTTGAATTCACTGTTTTTGTGGAGTCTTGGGAAGGAGAGTTGGGAAAGATCCTTAGAATATGAGGAAAGAAATATCCACAGGTAAAATCCAGAAGGAATCTTTCTGTGAAACTACTCTGTGTCCTCTTAATTCCTCTCATTCACATAAGCCTCTCTTTTCATTAAGCAGTTTCCTAGCCTTGTGTATGTATATCGTGTGATGGGATATTCGGGAGCACTTTGAGAGTAACAGTGAAAAAGGAAATATGTTCAGGCTGAAACTGGAGAGAAGCTTTCCGAGGAACTGCTTTGTGACGTGTGCATTCCAGTCAGAGTGTTATACCTCTCTTCTCATACTGCGCCGGGGAAACACTTTTGGAGAAACAGGTACCAAGTGATATTGCGGAGCATGTTGATGCCAATGGTGAAAAGGGAAATAGCCTCAGACAAAAACTGGAAAGAAGCTTTCTATGAAACTAGTCTGTGATATGTGTAATCATCTCACATAGATAAAGCTTTCTTTATATTACGCAGCTTGGAAACTGTCATGGACGGATCCATGGAGGGACCTTTGTGAGCACATTCTGGAGTATGGTGCAAAAGGCAATATCCTCAGATAAAAGCTGGAAAGAAGTTTGTGTAAATCTGCTTTTTGATATGTTTATTCAACTCACATAGATGAAGCTTTCTTTACATTACACAGCTTGGAAACTCCCTCCTGGATGGATCCGCGAAGGGATATTTCGGATCATATTCGGACCTATGGTGAAATAGCAAATATTTTCAGATAAAAACTGGAGAGAAGCTTTCTGAGAAACTGCTTGGTGATGTGTGCATTCCACTCAGGGAGTTATAACTTTCTTCTCATAAGGCACAGTTTTAACACTGTTCCAGTGAAACCAAAACAGTGATATTCGGAGCACATTGAAGACTATGGCAAAAAGTGAAATGGCGTCCAATAAAAAACACAAAGAAGCACTCGAAGAAACTACTTTCAAATGTCCATTCTTTACACAGGGTTAAAGCTTATTCTACATTTCCCAGTTTGAACATCTGTCTTTGTGGGTTCTGCGAAGGGATTGTAAGTGGGGACCAGAGCCCTGTATTATGCAAAGAAATGTCTTCCAATGAAAATCAGAGAGAAGCATTCTGCTCAACTCTTTTGTGATGTTGTATTCATCTCATAGAGTTAAGTCATTCTTTGGATTGAGCAGTTTGAAATCACTGTTTCTCTGGAATCTGAGAAAGGACATTAGGAAATGCTATTTAGAATATCCTACAAAGAAATAAACTCAGAGCAAACCAGAAGGAAGCCTTCTGTGAAACTGCTCTGTGTCATGTGAATTCTGCTCACACAATTAAGCTTCTCTTTTTATTGAGCTGTATCATAACAATCTTTTTGTTTAGTCTGTGAAGGAATATTCAGGAGGGCTTTGAGGCTTATGGTGAGAAAGGAAACCTCTTCAGATAGAAACTGAAAAGAAGCTTTCTGAGTAGCTGCTTTGTTATGTGTGCATTCCACTCACAGAAATATACCTTTCTTCTCCTGGAGGATTTTAGATTCCCTTTTGGAGAAAAAGCTACCGAGAGAAAATCGGAGTATAGTGACTACTATGGTGAAAAAGGATATACCTTCAGACAAAAACTGGAAAGAAAATTTGTGAGAAACTGCTTTGTGTTAGACATACTTTTTCGTCTAGCACAGTTAAAACTTTAATTATATTACACAGTTTGGAAACTCCGTCACACACAGATTCGTGATGGGACGTTCGAGATCACATTCAGGCCTACAGTGAAAGAGGAGATATCTTCAGATAAAAACTGGATAGTAGCTTTCTGAGAAACTACTTTGTGATGTATACATTCCACTAATGGAGCTATCTCTCCTTTGTCACAAGGCACTGTTTGCACCCTGTTCTTGTGTAACCGAAAAAGTGATGTTTCAGAACGCATTGAGGACTATGGCAAATAGTGAAATATACTGAAATAAAATCGTGGAAGATGCATTCCAAGAATCTGTTCTCTGATATCTGCATTCAGTTCACAGAGTTAATGCTTACTCCATGTTGCCCAGTTTCAAAACTCTGTCTTCGAAGAATCTGAGAAGGATATTTAGTGATGCCCTGAGGCTTGCGGTGAGTGAAGAAACGCCTTCCGATGAAACCTGCAGAGTAATGTTCTGAGCAACAGCTTTGCGATGTCTATGTTTGTCTCATAGAGTTCAAGCATTCTTTGGATTGAGCAGCATGAAATCACTGTTTTTGTGGAATCTGAGGAAGGACATTTGGGAACGATCCTTAGAATATGGAGAAAGAAATATCCTCAGATAAAATCCAGAAGGAAGTTTTCTGTGAAACTGCTCTGTGTTGTCTTAATTCCTCTCACACAGACAACCCTCTCTTTTCATTGAGCAGATTTCCACCCCTGTGTATGTTTAGTGTGTGATGGGATACTATGGAGCACTTTGAGGCTAACGGTTAAGAAGGAAATATGTTCAGACCAAAACTGGAGAGAAGCTTTCCGAGGATCTGCTTTGTGACGTGTGCATTCCAGTCACAGTTTTATACCTCTCTTCTCATACAGCGTCAAGGAGACCCTTTTGGAGAAGCAGGTACCAAGTGATATTCGGGAGCATGTTGATGCCAAATGTGAAAAGGGAAATAGCAACAGACAAAACCTGGAAAGACGCTTTGTAGGAAACTACTCTGTGATATGTGTAGTCATCTCACATAATAAAGGTTTCTTTACATTATGCAGCTTGGAAACTGTCATGGACGGAACCATTAAGGGACCTTTGGGAACACATTCAGGACTATGGTGAAAAAGGAAATACCTTCAGATACAAAGTAGAAAGAAGTTTTCTGTGTATCTGTTTTTTGCTATGTTTATTCATCTCACAGAGATGAAGCTTTCTTTACATTCAGCAGCTTGGAAACTCCCTCATGGATGGATCCGTGAAAGGATATTTGATATGACGTTCGGACCTATGGTGAAATATGAAATATAGTGAGATAAAAACTGGAGAGAATCTATCTGAGAAACTGCTTCATGATATGAGCATTCCACTCAGGGAGCTGTAGCTTTCTTCTCATAAGGCACAGTTTGAACACTGTTCCTGTGAAATCAAAACAGTGATACTCAGAGCACATTGAAGACTATGGCAAAAAGTGAAATGTCGTCCAATAAAAAACAGAGAGAAGCACTCGAAAAGACTGTTCTCTGGCAGGTTCATACTTTCAGTGTTAAAGCTTACTCTGCATTTCTCATTTTGAAAGTCGGTCTTTGAGGTTTCTGCGAAGGGATAATAAGTGGTGACCGGAGGCCTGTGTGAGGCAAGGAAATGTCTTCCATGGAAAATCAGAGAGAAGCTTTCTGCGCAACTCTTTTATGATGTTTGTATTCATCTCATAGCGTTAAATCATTCTTTGGATTTAGCAGTTTGAAATCACTGTTTCTGTGCAATTGAGAAAGAACATTTGGAAACACTTTTTATAATATCCTGAAAAAGAAATAACCTCAGAGAGAACCAGAAGGAAGCTTTCTGTGAAACTGCTCTGTGTCACGTGAATTCTGCTCACACAGTTAAGCTTCTCTTTTCATTGAGCTGCATCATAACACACTTTTTGCTTAGTCTGTGAAGGGATACTTTGGTGGGCTTTGAGGCTTATGGTGAGAAAGGAAACATCTTCACATAGAAACTGGAGAGAAGCTTTCTGAGAAGCTGCTTTGTGACGTGTGCATTCCACTCACAGAAATATACCTTTCTTCTGGTGTTTTGGACATGAAGTCCTTGCCCATGCATATGTCCTGAATGGTACTACGTAGGTTTTCTTCTAGGTTTTTTATGATATCAGGTCTAACATTTAAGTGTCTAATCCATCTTGAATTAATTTTCTTATAAGGAGTAAGGAAAGGATCCATTTTCAGTTTTCAACTTTTGGATAGCCAGTTTTCCAAGCACCATTTATTAAATAGGGAATCCTTTCCCCATTTCTTGTCTCTCTCAGGTTCGTCAAAGATCAGATGGCTGTAGATGTGTGGTATTACTTCTGAGGGCTGTGTTCTGTTCCATTGGTCTATATCTCTGTTTTGGTACCAGTACCATGCTGTTTTGGTTACTGTAGCCTTGTAGGATAGTTTGAAGTCACAGAGCGTGATGCCTCTGGCTTTGTTCTAAATCATGCTGCTATAAAGACACATGCACACGTATGTTTATTGCCTCACTAATCACTATAGCAAAGACTTGGAATCACCCCTAATGTCCATCAGTGACAGACTGGATTAGGAAAATGTAGCACATATACACCAGGGAATACTATGCAGCCATAAAAAGGATGAGTTTGCATTCTTTGTAGGGACATGGATGCAGCTGGAAACCATTATTAGCAAACTATCACAAGAACAGAAAACCAAACACCACATGTTCTCACTCACAGATGGGAACTGAAAAATGAGATCACTTGGACTCGAGAAGGGGAACATCACACATCGGGGCCTATCATGGGGTGCAGGGTGGGGGAGGGATTGCATTGGGATTTATACCTGATATAAATGACAAATTGATGGGTGCTGACGAGTTGATGGGTGCAGCACAACAACATAGCACGGTATACATATGTAACAAAGCTGCACATTGTGAACATGTACCCTAGAACTTAATATAAAATAATAGTAAAAAAAGAAATATACCTTTCTTCTTCTAAAGGATTCCACAATCCCTTTTGGAGAAAAAGCTACCAGGAGATATCCGGGAGTATAGCGATGAGTATGGTGAAAAAGGAAATATCCTGAGACGAAAACTGAAGAGAAGATTTCTGTGAAACTGCTTTGTGTTAGATATATTTATTCGTCACACATAGTAAAAACTTTAATTATATTATGCAGTTTGGAAACTCCATCATGCACAGATCCACGAAGGGACATTCGGTAGCACATTCAGGCCTACAATGAAAGAGGAGATATCATCAGATAAAAACTGGATAGAAGCTTTCTCAGAAACTACGTTTTGAGGTATGCAATCCACTCAGGCAGTTATACCACTTTCTCACAAGGCAGTGTTTGAACTCTGTTCCTGTGAAACCAAAAAAGTGATATTTTGAAATGCATTGAGGACTATGGCAAATAGTGAAATATACTGAAATAAAAACGAGGAAGAAGCTTTCCAAGAATCTACTCTCTAATATGTGAATTCACTTCACAGAGTTAATGTTTACTCTATGTTGCCCAGTTTCGAAACTCTGTCTTTGAAGAATCTGTGAAGGAATATTTAGTGACGCCCGGAGGCTTGCAGTGAGTGAGAAAACCTCTTCCGATGAATCCTGCAGAGAAACGTTCTGAGCAACTGCTTTGCGATGTGTGTATTCGTCTCATAGAGTTACACAATTCTTTCAATTGAGCAGCATGAAATCACTGTTTTTGTGGAATCTGAGGAAGAAAATTTGGAAACAATCCTTAGAATATGGAGAAAGACATATCCTGAGGTAAAATCCAGAAGGAAGCTTTCTGTGAAACTGCTCTGTGTCATCTTAATTCCTCTCACTCAGATAAGTCTCTCTTTTCATTGAGCAGGTTTCTTGCCATGTGTATGTTTAGTGTATGATGGGATATTCGCGAGCACATTGAGGCTAACATGGAAAGAGGAAATATGTTCAGATCGAAACTGGAGAGAAGCTTTCCAAGGAACTGCTTTGTGACTTGTACATTCCAGTCACAGTGCTATACCTCTCTTCTCATACAGCATCGGGGAAACCCTTTTGGAGAAACAGGTGCCAAGTGATATTCGTGAACATGCTGATGCTGAAGGTGAAAAGAATATAGCCTCAGACAACAACTGGAAAGAAGCTTCCTAGGAAACTACTCTGTGATATGTGTAGTCATCTCACATAGATAAAGCTTTCTTTACATTACACAGCTTGGGAACTGTCATGAACAGATCCATGAAGGAACCTTCGTTAGCACATTCTGGACTATGGTGAAAAAGGAAATATCTTCAGATAAAAACTGGAAAGAAGCTTTCTTTGAATCTACTTTTTGCTATGTTTATTCATCTCACATAGATGAAGCTTTCTTTATATTATGCAGCTTGGAAACTCCCTCACTGATGGATCCACGAAAGGATATTTGGGATCACATTTGGGCCTATGGTGAAATAGGAAATACAGGCAGATATAAACCGCAGAGATGATTTCTGAGAAACTGCTTGGTGATGTTTGCATTCCACTCAGGGAGTTGTAAATTTATTCTCATAAGGCACACTTTGAACAGTGTTCCTGAAAAATCCAAAAGAGTGATATTCAGAGCACATTGAAGACTGTAGCAAAAAGTGAAATATTGTCCAATAAAAAACAGAAAGAAGCACTCAAAGAAACTGCTCTCTGACATGTCCATTCTTTTCACAGGGTTAAATCTTACTCTACATTTCCCAGTTTGAAAGTCGGTCTCTGAGGGTTCTGCGAAGGGACAGTAAGTGTCGACCGGAGGCCTCTGTGAGGCAAAAAACGTCTTCTGTCGAAAATCGGAAAGGAACTTTCTGCACAACACTTTTGTGATGTTTGTAGTCATCACATAGAGTTAAATCATTCTTTGGATTGAGCAGTTGGAAATTACTTTTCTGTGCAATCTGAGAAAGGACATTTGGTTTTTTTTTTTTTTTATACTTTAAGTTCTAGGGTACATGTGCATAACGTGCAGGTTTGTTATATATGTATACTTGTGCAATGTTGGTGTGCTGCACCCATCAACTCGTCA
>NW_012118299.1:848357-866575 GCF_000951035.1 Colobus angolensis palliatus
CCTTCCCGAGTCCAAGTGATCTCATTGTTCAGTTCCCACCTATGAGTGAGAACATGCGGTGTTTGGTTTTCTCTTCTTGTGATAGTTTGCTAATGGTTCAGGGATCATTTCTATAGTTCGTTACGAGAAAGGACATTTGGAAATGCTCTGTAGAATATCCTGAAAAATAAATAACCTCAGAAAGAAACCAGAAGGAAGCTTTCTGTGAAACGGCTCTGTGTGACGTGAATTTCCCTCACACAGTTAAGCGTCCCTTTTCAATGAGCTGTATCATAACACTGTTTTTGTTTAGTCTGTGAAGGGATATTCTGGAGGGCTTTGAGGCTTACGGTGAGAAAGGAAACATCTTCCTAAAGAAACTGTAGAGAAGCTTTTTGAGGAGCTGCTTTGTGATGTATGCATTCCACTCACAGAAATACACCTTTTTTCCCCTGGAGGATTCCAGAATCCTTTTGGGAGAAAAAGCTACCAAGAGATATTTGGGAGTACAGCTACAAATATGGTGAAAAAGGAAATAACCTCAGAAAAAACTGGTAAGAAAATTTCTGTGAAACTGCTTTGGGGTAGATATGTTTATTCATCTCACATAGTTAGAACTTTAATTACATTACGCAGTTTGGAAACTGCATTATGCACAGATCCGCGAATCGACATTTGGGAGCAAGTTCAGGCCTACGGGGAAAGAGGAGATATCTTCAGATAAAAACTGGATAGAAGCTTCCTGAAAAACTACTTTGTGATGTATGCATTCAACACAGGGGTTTATACCCCATTTCTCACAAGGCAGTGTTTCAACACTGTTCCAGTGAAACCGAAAAAGTGATATTTCAGAACGCATTGAGGACTATTGCGAGTAGTGAAATGTACTGAAATAAAATAGAGGAAGAATCGTTTCAAGAATCTCCTCCCTGATATGTGCATTCACTTCACAGAGTTAATGCTTACTCTACATTGCCCAGTTTCGAAACTCTGTTTTTGAAGAATCTGTGAAGGGATATTTAGTGACGCCCGGAGGCTTGTGGTGAGCGAGGAAACATCTTCCGATGAAACCTGCAGAGAATCTTTCCGAGCAGCTACTTTCAATGTGTGTATTCGTCTCAAAGAGGTAAACCATTCTTTTGATTGAGCAGCTTGAAATCACTATTTTTGTGGAATCAGAGAGAGTACATTTCTGAATGATCATTAGAATATGGAGAAAGAAATATCCTCAGGTAAAATCCAGAAGGAAGATTTCAGTGAAACTGCTTTGTGTCGTCTCAATTCCCACCAGTCAGTTCAGCCTCTGTTTACATTGATCAGTTTCTTAACTCCGTGTATATTTACTGTGTGATGGCATATTAGGGAGCGTATTGAAGGTTACGGTGAAATAGGAAATATGATCAGAATGAAACCGGTGAGAAGCTTTCCGAGGAACTGCTTTATGACATGGGGATTTCACTCACAGTGTTATACCTCCTATCTCACACAGCGTTGGTGAAATCCTTTTGGAGGAACAGGTACCAAGTGATATTCAAGAGTATATTGATGCCGATGATGAAAAGGGAAATAGCCTCAGACAAAAATTGGAAAGAAGCTTTCTAGGAAACTACTCTGTGACATTTGTATTCATCTCACATAGATAAAGCTTTCTTTACATTACTCAGCTTGGAAACTCTCATGGACGGATCCACAAAGGGATCATTGAGAGCACATTCAGGACTATGGTGAAAATGGAAATATCTTCAGAAAAAAACTGGAAAGAAGCTTTCTCTAAATCTGCTTTTTGCTATGTTTAATCATCTCACATAACTGAAGCTTTCTTTACATTACACAGCTTGGAAATTCCCTCGTGGATGGATCCGTGATGGGATATTTGAGATCACATTCAGGCCTACGGTGAAATAGAAAATATAGTCAGATAAAAAATAGAGAGAAGGTTTCTGAGAAACTGCTTGGTAATGTGTGCATTCCACTCACGCAGCTATAACTTTCTTCTCATATGGCACAGTTTGAACTCTGTTCCTGTAAAACCAAAAGAGTGATATTCAGAACACTTTGAAGACTATGGCAAAAAGTCAAATGTCGCCCAATAAAAAACAGAAAGAAATACTCGAGGAAGCTGCTCTCTGACATATCCATTCTTTAAACAGGGTTAAATCTTCCTCTACATTCCCCAGTTTGAAAGTCGGTCTTTGAGGTTCCTGCAAAGGGATGGTATGTGGCAACCGGAATCCTCTGTCAGGCAAGGAAATGTCTTCCATCGAAAATAGGAGAGAATCTTTCTTTGCAACTCTTTTGTGATGTTTGCATTAATCTCACAGCATTATAATATTCTTTGGATTGCAAAGTTTGAAATCACTGTTTCTGTGGAATCTGAGAAATGACATCGGGAAACGCTCTTTTGAATATCCTGAAAAAGGAGTAACCTCAGTGAAAACCAGAAGGAAGCTTTCTGTGAAACTGCTCTGTGTCACGTGAATTATGCTCACACAGCTAAGCTTCACTTTTCATAGAGCAGTATCATAACACTGTTTTTGTTTAGTCTGCAAAGTGATATTCTGGAACCCTTTGAGGCTTACGGTAAGAAAGGAAACATCTTTAAATAGAAACTGGAGAGAAGCTTTTTGGGGAGCTACTTTGTGACATGTGCGTTCCACTCACAGAAATATACCTTTCTTCTCATATAGGATTTCAGAATCCCTCTAGGAGAAAAAGCTACCAAGAGATATTCAGGATTAAAGCGACGACTATGGTGAAAAAGGAAATATCCTCAGACAAAAACTGGAAAGAGGATTTCTATGAAAATGCTTTGTGTTAGATGTATTTATTCATCTCGCATAGTTGAAACTTTAATTATATTATGGAGTTTGGAAACTCCGTCATGCACAGATCCACGAAGGGACATTCGGGAGCACATTCAGGCCTATGGTTAAAGAGGAGGTATCTTCAGATAAAAGCTGGATAGAAGCTTTCTGAGAAACTACTGTATGATGTATGCATTCCACTCAATGTGTTATATCTCTTTTCTCACAAGGCAGTGTTTCCAAGCTGTTCCTGTGAAACCGAAAAAGTGATAATTTGGAACTCTTTGAGGACTATGGTGATTAGTGAAATATACTGAAATAAAATCTGGGAAGAAGCGTTCCAAGAATCTGCTCTCTGATATGGGCATTCAGTTCACAGAGTTAATGCTTGCTCTATGTTGTTCAGTTTCGAAACTCTGTCTTTAAAGAATGTGTGAAGGAATATTTAGTGACGCCCGGAGGCCTGTGGTGAGTGAGGAAACGCCTTCCGATGAAACCTGCAGAGAAACGTTAGGAGCAACTGCTTTGCAATGTCTGTATTTGTCTCGTAGAATTAAATCATTCTTTGGATTGCAGAGCTTGAAATCACTGTTTTTCTGGAATCTGAGGAAGGACAATGGGAACTATCCTTAGAATATGGAGAAAGAAATATCCTCAAGTAAAATCCAGAAGGAAGCTATCTGTGAAACTGCACTCTGTCGTCTTAATTCCTCTCACTCAGATAAGCCTCTCTTTTAATTGAGCAGTTTTCTAGCCCTGTGTATGTTTAGTGTGTGATGGGATATTCGGGAGTTCTTTGAATCTAATGGAGAAAAAGGAAATATGTTCACACCGAAACTGGAGAGAAGCTTTCCAAGGAACTGCTTTTTGACATGTGCATTCCAGTCACAGTGTTATACCTCTCATCTCATACAGCATCCCGGAAACTCTTTTGGAGAAACAGCTACCAAGTGATATTCGGGAGCATGCTGATGCTGATGGTGAAAAGGGAAATTGTCACAGACAAAAACTGGAAAAAATCTTTCTAGGAAACTTCTCTGTGATATGTGTAATCATCTCACATAGATAAAGCTTTCTTTATATTATGCAGCTTGGAAACTGTCATGGACGGATCCACGAAGTTTCTTCTCAAAAAGCACAGTTTGAACACTGTTCCTGTAACCAAAACAGTGATATTTGGAGCACATTGAAGACTAGGGAAGAGAGGAAAATGTCGTCCAATAAAATAAAGAAAGAAGCACTCGAAGAAACAGCTTTCTGACATGTCCATTGTTTTCACAGTGTTAAAGCTTACTCTACATTTCCCAGTTTGAAAGTCTGTCTTTGAGGTTTCTGTGGAGGGATAGTAAGTGGTTACCAGAGGCCTGTGTGAGGCTAAGAAATGTCCTCCATCCAAAATCAGAGAGAAGCTTTCTGCGCAACTCTTTTGTGATGTTTGTATTCATCTCATAGAGTTAAATCATTCTTTGGATTGAGCAGTTTGAAAACACTGTTTCTGTGGAATCTGAGAAAGGACATTTGGAAACGCTCTTTGTAATATCCTGAAAAAGAAATAACCTCAGAGACAAACCAGAAGGAAGCTTTCTGTGAAACTGCTCTGTGTTACGTGAATTCCGCTCACACAGTTAAGCTGCAGTTTTCATTGAGATGTATTATATCACTGCTCTTGCTTAGTCTACGAAGGGATACTCTGGAGGTCTTTGAGGCTTAAAGTGAGAAAGGAAACGTCTTCCAATAGAAACTGGAGGGAAGATTTCTGAGGAGCTGATTTGTGACATGTGCATTCCACTCACAGAAGTATAACTTTCTTCTCCTAGAGGATTCCGGAATTCCTTTTGGAGAAAAAGCTACCAAGAGATTTTCGGGAGTATAGCGACGAATATGGTAGAAAAGGAAATATCCTCAGACAAAAACTGGAAAGATTTCTGTGAAACTGCTTTGTGTTAGATATATTTATTCATCTCATATAGTCAAAACTTTAATTATATTATGCAGTTTGGAAACTCCATCATGCACAGATCAACGAAGGGATATTCAAGTGCACATTCATGCCTACGGTGAAAGAGGAGATATCTAGAGAGAAAAACTGGATAGAAGGACTCTGAGAAACTACTTTGTGATATACGCATTCCACTCAGGGAGTTATATATCTTTTCTCACACAGCAGTGTTTGAACACTGTACCAGTGAAACTGAAAAAGTGATATTTCATAACGCATTGAGGACTATGGTGAATAGTGAAATATACTGATATAAAATCGAGGAAGAAGCGTCCCAAGAATTTGCTCTCTGATATGTGCATTCACTTCCAGAGTAAATGCTTACTCTATGTTGCCCAGTTTTGAAACTCTGTCTTTGAAGAATCTGTGAAGGGATATTTAGTGATGCCCGGAGCCTTGTGGTGAGCGAAGAAATGCCTTCCCATGAAACCTGCAGAGAACCGTTCTGAGCAACTGCTTTGTGATGTGTGTATTCATCTCCTAGAGTTAAACCATTCTTTGTTTTCAGCAGCTTGAAGTCACTGTTTTTGTGGAATCTGAGGAAGGACATTTGGGAATGATCCTTAGAATATGGAGAACGAAGTATCCTCAGGTAAAATTCAGAAGAAGCTTTCTGTGAAACTGCTCTGTGTTGTCTTAATTCCTCTCACTCAGATAAGCCTCCCTTTTCATTGAACACTTTTATAACCCTGTGTATGTTTAGCATGTGAGGGGATATTCGGGAGCACATTGAGGCTGACAGTGAAAAAGGAAATACGTCCAGACTGAAACTGGAGAGAATCTTCCGAGGAACTGCATTGTGACATGTGCAATCCAGTCACAGTGTTATACCTGTGTTCTCATATAGCGTCGAGGAAATCCTTTTGGAGAAACAGGTACCAAGTGATATTTGAGAGCATGTTGATGCCAATGATGAAAAGGTAAATAGCCTCAGACAAAAACTGGGAAGAAGTTTTCTAGGAAACTATTCTGTGATCTGTGTAATCATATCACATAGATAAAGCTTTCTTTACATTACACAGCTTGGAAACTGTCATGGACGGATCCACGAAGGAACCTTCCAGAGAACATTCTGGACTATGGTGAAAAAAGGAAATATCTTTAGATTAAAAACTGGAAAGAAGCTTTCTGTGAGACTGGTTTTTGCTAGGTTTATTCATCTCACATAGATGAAGCTCTCTTTACATTACACAGCTTGGAAACTCCCTCGTGGATGGATCCGCGAAGAGATATTTTGCATCACATTCAGTCCTATGGTGAAAGAGGAAATATAGTCGGATAAAAACCGGAGAAAACCTTTATGAGAAACTGCTTGGTGATGTGTGCATTTCACTCAGGGATTTATAACTTTCTTCTCATAAGGCACAGTTTGAACACTGTTCCTGTAAAACCAAGAGAGTGATATTCAGAGCACGTTGAAATCTATGGCAAAGAGTGAAATGTCGTCCAATAAAACCAGAAAAAAGCACTCGAAGAAACGGCTCTCTGACATGCCCATTCTTTTCACAGGGTTAAAGTTTACTGTACATTTCTGAATTTGAAAGTCCATCTTTGAGGTTTCTGCGAAGGGATAGTAAGTGGCGACCGGAGACCTTTGTGAGGCAAGGAAATGTTTTCCATTGAAAATAGGAGAGAAGCTTTCTGCGCAACTCTTTTGTTATGTATCTATTCATCTCATAGAGTTGAAAAATTATTTGGATTGAGAAGTTTGAAATCACTGTTTCTGTGGAATCTGAGAAAGGACATTTGGAAACGCTCTTTAGAATATCCTGAAAAAGAAATAACCTCAGACACAAAGCAGAAGGAAGCTTTCTGTGAAACTCTTCTGTGTCACATTAATTCCGCTGACCCAGTTAAGCTTCTATTTTCATTGAGCTGTATCATAACAATGTTTGTTTTTACTCTGCGAAGGGATATTCTGGAGGACATTGAGGCTTACGGTGCAAAAGGAAACGTCTTCAGAGAGAAACTTGAGAGAAGCTTTCTGAAGAGCTGCTTTGTGACGTGTGCATTGCACTCAGAGAAGTATACCTTTCTTCTCCTAGAGGATTTCGGAATCGCTTTTGGAGAAAAAAAAAAAACTACTAAGCGATATTCGGGAGTATAGCGATGACTATGGTGAAAAAGGAAGTATCCTCAGACAAAAACTGGAAAGAAGATTTCTGTGGAACTCCTTTGGGTTAGATATATTTATACATCTCGCATAGTTAAAACTTTAGTTACATTATGCAGTTTGAAAATTCCATCATGCAAAGTTCGGTGAAGGGACGTTCGGGAGCACATTCAGGCCTACAGTGAAAGAGGAGATATCTTCAGATAAAAACTGCATAGAAACTTTCTGAGAAACTACTTTGTGATGTATGCATTCCACTCTGGGAGTTATACCTCTTTTCTCACAAGGCAGTGTTTGAACACTCTTCCTGTGAAACCAAAAAAGTGATATTTTGGAATGCATTGAGGACTATGGCGAATAGTGAATTACACTGAAATAAAATCGATGAAGAAGCATTCCAGGAATCTGCTCTCTGATATGTGCATTGACTTCACAGGGTTAATGCTTACTCTATGTTGCCCAGTTTTGAAACTCTGTCTTTGAAGCATCTGTGAAGTGATATTTAGTGACGCCTGGGGGCTTGTGGTGAGCGAGGAAACGTCTTCCGATGAAACCAGCAGAGAAACGTTCTGAACAACTGCTTTGCGATTTTGTATTCGTCTCAAGGAGTTAAAGCATTCTTTGGATTGAGCAGCTTGAAATCACTGTTTTTGTGGAATCTGAGGAAGTACATTCTTAGAACATGGAGAAGGATATATCCTCAGGCAAAATCCAGAAGGAAGCTTTCTGTGAAACTGCTCTGTGTCATCTTAATTCCTATCACTCAGCTAGGCCTCTCTTTACATAGAGCAGTTTTCTAGCCCTGTGTATGTTTACCGTGTGATGGGATATTCGAGATCACTTTGAAGCATACGGTGAAAAAGGAAATATGTTCAGACAGAAAATGGAGAGAAGCTTTCCGAGGAACCGCTTTGTGACGTGTGCATTGCACTCACACTGTTATACCTCTCTTCTCATACAGCGTCGGCAAAACCTTTTGGAGAAACAGGTACTAAGTTATATTCGGTAGCATGTTGATGCCGATGGTGAAAAGGGAAATAGTCTCAGACAAAAACTGGAAAGATGCTTTCTAGGAAACTACTCTGTGATCTGTGTAATCATTTCATATAGATAAATCTTTCTTTACCTTACACAGCTTGGAAACTGTCATGGATGGTTCCATGAAGGGACCTTTGGGAGCACATTCTGGACTATGGTGAAAAAGGAAATATCTTCAGATAAAAAATGCAAAGAAGCTTTCTGTGAATCTGCTTTTTACTACGTTCATTCATCTCACATAGATGAAGCTTACTTTACACTACGCAGCTTCTAAACTCCCTTGTGGATGGATCCATGAAGGGACATTTTGGATCACATTCAGGCCTATGGAGAAACAGGAAATACAGTCAGATAAAAACCAGAGAGATGCTTTCTGAGAAACTGCTTGGTGATACGTGCATTCCACTCAGGGAGTTATAAATTTCTTCTCATAAGGCTAAGTTTGAACACTCTTCCTGTAAAAACAAAAGAGTGATATTCGGAGCACATTGAAGACTATGGCAAAAAGTGAAATGTCGACCAATAAAAAACAGAAAGAAGCAATCGAATAAACTTCTTTCTGACATGTTCATTCTTTTCACAGATTAAAGCTTACTCTACAATTCCCAGTTTGAAAGTCGGTCTTTGAGGTTTCTGCGAAAAGAAACCATGTGGAAACCAGAGGCCTTTGTGAAGCATGGAATTGTCTTAAATCGAAAATCGGAGAGAACCTTTCTGCACAACTATTTTGCAATGTTTGCTTTTATCTCATAGAGTTAAATCATTCTTTGGATTGAGCAGTTTGAAATCACTGTTCCTGTGGAATCTGAGAAAGGACATTTGGAAACACTCTTTAGAATATCCTGAAAAAGAAATAACCTCAGAAGGAAACCAGAAGGAAGCTTTCTGTGAAACTGCTCTGTGTCACGTGAATACAGCTCACACAGTTAAGCTTCTCTTTTCATTGAGCGGTATCATAACAATGTTTTTTTTTAGTCTGCGAAGGGATATTCTGGAGGGCTTTGAGGCTTATGGTGAGAAAAGAAACATCTTCAGATAGAAACTGGAGAGAAGCTTTCAGAGGAGCTGCTTTGTGACGTGTGCATCCCACTCACAGAAATATACCTTTCTTCTCCTAGAGGATTCCTTAATCCCTTTTGAAGAAAAGTCTACCAAGAGAGGTTCGGGTGTATAGTGAAGACTATGGTGAAAAAGGAAATATCCTCAGACAAAAACTGGAAAGAAGATTTCTGTGAAATTGCTTTGTGTTAGATGCATTTATTCATCTCACATAGTTAAATCTTTAATTATATTACACAGTTTAAAAACTCCGTCATGCACAGATCCGAGAAGGGACACTCGGGAGCACATTCAGGCCTACAGTGAAAGAGGAGACATCTTCAGATAAAAACTGTATAGAAAATTTCTGAGAAACTACTTTGTGATGTATGCATTCCACTCAGGGAGTTATACACTTTCCTCGCAAGGCAGTGTGTGAACACTATTCCTGTGAAACAAAAAACCTGATATTTTGGAACGAATTGAGGACTATGGTGAATAGTGAAATATACTGAAATAAAATCGAGGAAAAAGCGTTCCAAGAATCTGCTCTGTGATATGTGCAGTCACTTCACATTAATGGTTACTCTATGTTGTCCAGTTTCAAAACTCTGTCTTTTTGGAATCTGTGAAGGGATAATTAGTGACACTGGGAGGCTTGTGGTGACGGAGGAAGTGCCTTCCAATGAAAGCTGCAGAGAAACGTTCTGAGCAACTGCTTTGCAATGTGTGTATTCGTCTCATATAGTTAAATCATTCTTTGGATGGAACATCTTGAAATCACTGTTTTTGTGGAATCTGAGGAAGGACATTTGGGAATGATCCTTAGAATATAGAGAAAGAAATATCCAGTTCTCTAGCTTTGTGTATATTTAGCGTGTGATGGGATATTCAGGAGCACGTTGAGGCTAACGGTGAAAAAGGACAGATATTCAGACCAAAACTGGAGAGAAGCTTTCCGAGGAACTGCTTTGTGATGTGTGCATTCCAGTCACAGTGTTATACCTCTCTTCTCATACAGCGTCAGGGATATCCTTTTGGAGAAACAGGTACCAAGTCATATTCGGGAGCATGTTGATGCCGATGGTGAAAACGGAAATAGCGTCAGACAAAAACTGGAAAGAAGCTTTCTAGGAAAGTAATCCTTGATATGTGTAATCATCTCACATAGATAAAGCTTTCTTTATATTATGCAGTTTGGATACTGTCATGGATGGATCCATGAAGGGACCATTGGGAGCACATTCAGGACTATGGTAAGAAAGGAAGTATCTTCAGATAAAAACTGGAAAGAGGCTTTATGCTAATCTGCTTTTTGCTATGGTTATTCATCTCACATATGTGAAGCTTTCTTTACATTACGCAGCTGGGAAACTCCCTCGTGGATGGATCCATGAAGGGATATTTGGGATCACATTCGTGCCTATGGTGAAATAGCAAATATGGTCAGATAGAAACTGAAGAGTAGCTTTCTGAGAAACTGCTTGGTGATGTGCGCATTCCACTCAGGGAGTTACTACTTTCTTCTCATTAGGCACAGTTTGAACACTGTTCCTGTATAACCTAAAGAGTGATATTTGGAGCACATTGAAAAATATGGCAAAAAGTGAAATGTCGTTCAACAAAAACAAACAAAAAAAACACTCGAAGAAACTGCTATCTGACATGTCCATTCTTTTCACAGGGTTAAAGCTTACTCAACATTTCCCAGTTTGAAAGGCGGTCTTTGCAGGTTCTGCAAAGGGATAGCAGGTGGTGACTGGAGGCCTGTGTGAGGCAAGGTAATGTCTTAAATCGAAAATCGGAGAGAAGCTTTGTGCACAACTCTTTTGTGAGGTTTGTATTCATCTCATAGAGTTAAATCATTGTTTGGATTGAGCAGTTTGAAATTACTGTTTCTGTGGAATCTGAGAAAGGACATTTGGAAACGCTCCTTAGAATATCCTGAAAAACAATTAACCTCAGAGAGGAGCCAGAAGGAAGCTATGTGTGAAACGGACCTGTGTCACATGAATTCCACTCACGCAGTTAAGCTTCTCCTTTCATTGAACTGTGCCATAACACTGTTTTTGTTTAGTTCCTGAAGGGATATTCTGGAGGGATTTGAGGCTTATGGTGAGAAAGGAAAAGTCTTCAGATAGAAACTGGAGAGAACCTTTCTGAGCAGCTGCTTTGTGATGTGTGCATTCCACTCACAGAAATATATCTTTCTTCTCCGAGAGGATTCCGGAACCCTTTAGGAGAAAAATCTACCAAGACATATTCGGGAGTAAAGCAATGACTATGTTGAAAAAGGAAATATGCTCAGACAAAAACTGGAAAGTAGATTTCTGTGAAACTGCCTTGTGTTAGACATATTTATTCGTCTTGCATAGTTAAAACTTTAATTATATTACGCTGTTTGGAAAATCCATCATGCACAGATCTGCAAAGGGACATTCAGGACCACATTCAGGGCTACTGTGAAAGAGGAGATATCTTCAGATAATAACTGGATAGAAGCTTTCTGATAAAGTACTTTGTAATGTATGCATTCCACTCAGGGAGTTATACCTATTTTCTCACAAGGCAGTGTTTGAACACTGTTCCTGTGAAACCGAAAAAGTGATATTTCAGAACGAGTTGAGGACTATGGCGAATAGTGAAATATATTGAAATAAAATCGAGGAATAAGCGTTCCAAGAATCTGCTCTCTGATATGTGCATTCCCTTCACAGAGTTAATGCTTATTCTATGTTGCCCAGTTTCGAAACTCTGTCTTTGAAGAATCTGTGAAGGGATATTTAGTGACACCCGGAGGCTTGTGGTGAATGAGGAAACGTCTTCCGATGAAACCTACAGTGAAACGTAAGGAGCAACTGCTTTGCGATGTGTGTATTTGTCTCCTAGAGTTAAACCATTCTTTGGATTGAGCACCTTGAAATCACTGTTTTTGTGGAATCTGAGGAAGAACATTTGGGAACAATCCTTAGAATATGGAGAAAGAAATATCCTCAGGTAAAATCCAGAAGGAAGCTTTCTGTGAAACTGCTATGTTTCGTCTTAATTCCTCTCACTCAGTTAAGACTGTCTTTTCATTGCACAGTTTTCTAGCCCTGTGTATGTTTAGGGTGTGATGGGATATTCGGGAACACTTTGAGGCTTATGGTGAAAATCGAAATATGTTCAGACCGAATCTGAGGAGAAGCTTTCTGAGGAACGGATTTGTGTCGTGTGCATTCCAGTCACAGTGTTATACCTCTCTTCTCATAGAGCTTCAGGGAAACACTTTTGGAGAAACAGGTACCAAGTGATATTGGAGAGCATGTTGATGCCGACGGTCAAAAGGGAAATAGTCTCAGACAAAAACTGGAAAGAAGCTTTCTAGGAAACTACTCTGTGATATGTGTAGTCATCTCACATAAATAAAGCTTTCTTTACATTATGCCGTTTGGAATCTGTCATGGACTGATCCATGAAGGGACCTTCGGGAGCACATTGTGGACTAGGGTGAAAAAGGAAATATCTTTAGATAAAATCTGGAAAGAAAGTTTCTGTGAATCTGATTTTTGCTGGAGTATTCATCTCACATAGATAAAGCTTTCTTTACTTTACACAGCATGGAAACTCCCTCGTGTATGGATCCGCAAAGGGGTATTTGGGATCACATTCAGGCCTGTGGTGAATTACGAAATATAGTCAGATAAAAACTGGAGAGAAACATTCTGAGAAACTGCTTGGTGATGTGGACATTCCACTCAGGGAGTTATAACTTTCTTCTCATAAGGCACAGTTTGAACTCTGTACCTGTAAAACCAAAAGAGTGGTATGCGGAGCACATTGAATACTATGGCAAAAAGTGATATGTCGTCCATTAAAACAAGAAAGAAATACTCAAAGAACCTGCCCTCTGATATGTCCTATCTTTTGAAAGTGTTAAAGCTTGCTCTACATTTCCTAGTTTTAAGTCGGTCTTTGAGGGTTCTGTGAAGGGATAGTAAGTGTAGACCAGAGGCCTCTGTGAAGCAAGGAAATGTCTTCCATCGAAAATCGGAGAGAAGCTTTCTGCGCAACTCTTTTGTGATGTTTGTATTCATCTCATAACGTTAAATCATTCTTTGTATTGAGCAGTTTAAAATCCCTGTTTCTGTGGAATTTGAGAAAGAACATTTGGAAACGCTCTGTAGAATATCCTGAAAGAGAAATAACCTCAGAGAGAAACCAGAAGGAAGCTTTCTGTGAACCTGCTCTTTGCCACGTGAATTCCGCTCACACAGTTATGCTTCTCTTTTCATTGAGCTGTATCATAACACTGTTTTTGTTTAGTCTGCGAAAGGATGCTCTGGAGGACTTTGAGGATTACTGTGTTAAAGGAAACGTCTTCAGATAGAAACTGGAGAGAAACTTTCAGAGGAGATGCTTTGTGACATGTGCATTCCACTCACAGAAATATACCTTTCTTCTGCTGGAAGATTCCAGAATCCCTTTTGGAGAAAAAGCTACCAAGAGATAATTGGGAGTATAGTGACTACTATGGTGAAAAAGGATATATCCTCAGACAAAAACTGGAAAGAAAATTTCTGTGAAACTGCTTTGTGTTAGACATAATTTTCATCTCGCATATTTAAAACTTTAATTATATTACGCAGTTTGGAAATCCGTCATGCACACATCCATGAAGGGACATTCAGGAGCACATTCAGGCCTACGGTGGAAGAGGAGATATCTTCAGATAAAAACTGGATAGACGCTTTCTGAGAAACTACTTTGTGATGGATGCATTCCATGCAGGGAGTTATACCTCACTTCTCAAAAGGTAGTTTTTGAACACTGTTCTTGTGAAATCGAAAATGTGATATTTCGGAATGCATTGAGTCTATGGCGAATAGTGAAGTATACTGAAATAAAATCGAGGAAGAAGCGTTCCAAGAATCTGCTCTCTGATATGTGCATTCACTTCACAGTGTTAATGCTTACTCTATGTTGCCCAGTTTTCAAAATCTGTCTTTGAAGAATCTGTGAAGGGATATTTAGTGATGCCTGGATGCTAGTGGTGAGCGAGGAAACGTCTTCCGATGAAAACTGCAGAGAAACGTTCTGAGCAACTGCTTCGCCTTGTTTGTGTTCATCTCATAGAGTTAAACCGTTCTTTAGATTGAGAAGCTTGAAATCACTGTTATTGTGGAATCTGAGGAAGGACATTTGGGAACAATACTTAGAATATGGAGAAAGAAATATCCACTGGTGAAATCCAGAAGGAAGCTTTCTGTGAAACTGTTCTGTGTCGTCTTACTTTGTCTCACTCAGATAAGCCTCTCTTTTCCTTGAGCAGTTTTCTAGCCTTGTGTATGTTTAGTGTGTGATGGGATATAAGGGAGCACTTTGAGGCTAATGGTGAAAAAGGAAATATGTTCAGTCTGACACTGGATAGAAGGTTTCCAAGGAAGTCCTTTGTGACTTGTGCATTCCAGTCACCGTGTTATACCTCTCTTCTCATACAATGGCAGGGAAACGCTTTGGAGAAACAGGTACCAAGTGACATTTGGGAGCATGTTGATGCCGATGGTGTAAAGTGAAATAGCCTCAGACAAAAACTGCAAATAAAGTTTCTAGGAAACTACTCTGTGATATCTATAATCATCTAACATAGATAAAGCTTTCTTTACATTATGCAGCTTGGAAACTGTCATGGACGGATCCACGAAGGGACCTTCGGGACCTTCGGGACCATTCTGGACTATGTTGAGAAAGGAACTATCCTCAGAGAAAAACTGAAAAGAAGCTTTCTGTGAATCTGCTGTTTTCTGTGTTTATTCATCTCACATAGATGAAGCTTTCTTTACATTATGCAGGTTGGAAACTCCCTCGTGGATGGATCCACGAAGTGTTATTTGGGATCACCTTCGGACCTGTGGTGAAATAGGAAATAACGTCAGATAAAAACAGCAGAGAACCTTTCTGAGAAACTGCCTGGTGATGTGTGCATTCCACTCAGGGACTTATAACTTTCTTCTCATAAGGCACAGTTTGAACACGGTTCCTGTAAAGCCAAACGAGTTATATTCCGAGCACTATCTTACCATAGTAAGAAGAGAAATGTCGTCCAATTAAAACAGAAAGAAGTACACGAGGAAACTGTTCTCTTACATGTCCATTCTTTTCATAGGGTTAAAACTTACTCTACATTTCCCAGTTTTAAAGTCAATCTTTGAGATTGTCAGAACGGATAGTAAGTGGCAACCGGAGGCCTGTATGAGGCAAGGGAATGTCTTCCTTCGGAAATCGGAGAAAAGCTTTCTGCACAACTCTTTTGTAATGTTTGTAGTCATCTCACAGCGTTAAATCATTCTTTGGATTGAGCAGTTTGTAATTACTGTTTCTGTGGAATCTGAGAAAGAACATTTGGAAACACTCTTTAGAATATGCTGAAAAACAAATAACATCAGAGAGAAAGCAGAAGGAAGCTTCCTTTGAAACCGCTCTGTGTCACGTGAATTCCACTCACGAAGTTAAGCTTCTGTTTCCATTGAGCTGTATCATAACACTGTTTTTGCTTAGTCTGGGAAGGGATACTCTGGAGGGCTTTGAGGCTTACGGTGAGAAAGCAAACACCTTCAGATAGAAAATGGAAAGTAGTTTTCTGAGGAGTGACTTTGTGAAGTGTGCATTCCACTCACAGAAATATACTTTTCTTCTCCTAGAGGATTTCGGAATTCCTTTTGGAGAAAAAGCTACCAAGAGATATTCGGAAGTATAGCGATGAATATGGTGAAGAAGGAAATGTTCTCAGCCAAAAACTGGAAAGTAGATTTCTGTGAAACTGCTTTGTGTTAGACATATTTATTCATCACATATAGTTAGACATTTAACTATATTACGCAGTTTGGAAACTCCGTCATGCAGAGATCTGCGAAGGGACATTCGAGACCACATTCAGCACTACGGTGAAAGAGGAGATAACTTCAGATAAATACTGGACAGAAGATTTCTGAGAAACTACTTTGTGATGTATGCATTCCACTCAGGGATTTATACCTCTTTTCTCACAAGGCAGTGTTTGAACACTGTTCCTGTGAATCCAAAAATGTGATATTTTGGAACGCCTTGAGGACTATGGCAAGTAGTGAAATATACTGAAATAAAATCGAGGAAGAAGCGTTCCAAGAATCTGCTCTCTGATATGTGCATTCACTTCACAACGTTAATGCTTACTCTATGTTGCCCAGTTTCGAAACTCCATGTTTGAAGAATCTGTGAAATGATATTTAGTGACGCCCAGAGGCTTGTGGTGTGCAAGGAAACGCTTTCCGATGCAACCTGTAGAGAAAAGTTCTGAGCAACTGCTTTGCAATGTGTGTATTCGTCTCATAGAGCTAAACCATTCTTTCGATTGAGCAGCTTTGAATCATTGTTTTTGTGGAATCTGAGGAAGGACATTTGGGAACGATCCTTAGAATATAGAGAAAGAAATATCCTGAGGTATAATCCAGAAGGAAGCTTTCTGTGAAACTGCTCTGTGTCATCTTAATTCCTCTCACCTAGTTAAGCCTCTCTTTTCACTGAACAGTTTTCTGGCCCTGTGTGTGTTTTGCATGTGATGGGATATAAGGGGGCACTTTGAGGCTAACGGTGAAAAAGGAAATATGTTCAGACCAAAACAGGGGAGAAGTTTTCCGAGGAACTGCTTTTTGACGTCTACATTCCAGTCATAGTGTTATACCTCTATTCTCATACAGCGTCGGGGAAACCCTTTAGGAGAAACAGGTAGCAAGTGATATTCGGGAACATGTTGATGCCGATGGTGAAAAGGAAATAGCGTCAGACTAAAGCTGAAAAGAAGATATTTAGGAAACTATTCTGTGATAAGTGTTGTCATCTCACATAGATAAAGCGTTCTTTACATTACAAAGCTTGGAAACTGTCATGGATGGATCCACGAAGGGATCTTCGGGAGCACATTCTGGACTATGGTGAAAAAGGAAATATTTTCAGATAAAAACTAGAAAGAAGCTTTCTGTGAATCTGCTTTTTGCTATGTTTATTCATCTCACATAGATGAAGCTTTCTTTACATTACGCAGCTTGGAAACTCCCTCGTGGATGTATCCAAGAAGGGATATTTGTGATCACATTCGGGACCATGGTGAAATAGGAAATATAGTCAGATAAAAACTGGAGAGAACCTTTCTGAGAAACTGCTTGGTGATGTGTGCATTCCACTCAGGGAGTTATAACTTTCTTCTCATAAGGAACAGTTTGAACACTGTTCCTGTAAAACCAAAAGTGTTTTATTTGGAGCACATTGAAGAGTATTGCAAAAAGGGAAATATCATCCAAAAAAAAACACAGAAAAAAGCACTCGAAGAAACTGCTCTCTGTCATGTCCATTCTTTTGACAGGGTTAAAGCTTTCTCTACATTTCCCAGTTTGAAAGTCGGTCTTTGAGGTTTCTGCGAAGGGATAGTATATGGCATCCAGGTGCCTGTGTCGACAAGGAAATGTTTTCCATCGAAAATTGGACAGAAGCTTTCTGCGCAACTCTTTTGTGATGTTTGCATTCATCTGATAGAGTTAAATCATTCTTTGGATTGAGCAGTTTGAAATCACTCTTTCTGTGGAATCTGAGAAAGGACATTTGGAAATGCTCCTTTGAATATCGTGAAAAAGAAATGACCTCGGAAAGAAACCATAAGGAAGCTTTCTGTGAAACTGCTCTGTGTCACATGAATACTGCTCACACAGTTAACCTTCTCTTTTCATTGAGCTGTATCATAACACTGTTTTTGTTCAGTCTGAGAAGGGATATTCAGGAGTGCTTTGAGGCTCACAGTGAGAAAGGAAACATCTTCAGATAGAAACTGGATAGAAGCTTTCTGAGGAGCTGCTTTGTGACGTGTGCATTCCACTCACAAAAATATACCTTTCTTCTCCTATAGGATACTGAATCCCAGTTGGAGAAAGAGCTACCAAGAGATATTCGATGGTACAGGGACGGCTATGGTAAGAAAGGAAATATCCTCAGACAAAAACTGGAAAGAAGATTTCTGTGAGGCTGCTTTGTGTTGCATAGATTTATTAATCTCAGGTAGTTAAAACTTTTTTTTTTATTATGCTTTAAGTTCTAGGGTACATGTGCATAACGTGCAGGTTTGTTACATATGTATACTTGTGCAATGTTGCTGTGCTGCACCCATCAACTCGTCAGCACCCATCAATTCATCATTTATATCAGGTATAACTCCCCAATGCAATCCCTCCCCCCTCCCCCC
>NW_012118299.1:866800-886567 GCF_000951035.1 Colobus angolensis palliatus
TTTTATGGCTGCATAGTATTCCATGGTGTATATGTGCCACATTTTCTTAATCCAGTCTGTCACAGATGGACATTTGGGTTGATTCCAAGTCTTTAATATGCAGTTTGGAAACGCCGTCATGCAAGGATCCACAAAGGGACATTCAGGAGCACGTTCAGACCTACGGTGAAAGAGGAGATATCTTCAGATAAAAACTGGATAGAAGCTTTCTGCAAAACTACTTTGTGATGTATGCCTTATACTCAGGGAGTTATACCTATTTTCTCCCAAGGCAGTGTTTGAACACTGTTCCTGTGAAACCAAAAAAGTCATATTTCAGAACGCATTGAGGACTATGGCAAATAGTGAAATATACTGAAATAAAATCGAGGAAGAAGCGCTCCAAAAATCTGCTCTCTGATATGTGCATCCACTTCACTTAGTCAAGGATTAGTCTATGTTGCCCAGTTTTGAAACTCTGTCTTTAAATAATCTGGGAAGGGATATTTTGTTACACCCAGAGGCTTGTGGTGAGCGAGGATACGTCTTCTGATGAAACCTGCAGAGATACGTTCTAGGCAACTGCTTTGGGATGTGTGTATTCATCCTTTCGAGATAAACCATTCTTTGGATTGAAGACCTTGAAATCACTGTTTTTGTGGAATCTGAGGAAGGACATTTGGGAACGATGCTTAGAATATGGAGAAATAAATATCCTCAGGTAAAATCCAGAAGGAAGCTTTCTGTGAATCTGCTCTGTGTCGTCTTAATTCCTCTCACTCAAATAAGCCTCTCTTTTCATTGAGCAGTTTTCTAGCCCTGTGTATGTTTCACATGTGATGTGATATTAACGAGCACATTGTGGCTAACGTTGAAACAGGAAATATGTTTGGACCGAAACTGGAGAGAAGCTTTCCGAGGAACTGCTTTGTGACGTGTGCATTCCAGTCACAATGCTACACCTCTCTTCTCATACACCATCGGGGAAACACTTTTGGAGAAACAGGTAACAAGTGATATTCGGGAGCATGTTTATGCCGATGGTGAAAAGGGAAATAGTGTCAGACCAAAAGTGGAAAGAAGCTTTCTAGGAAAATACTGTGTGATATTAGTAATCATCTCACATAGATAAATCTTTCTTCACATTATGCAGCTTGGAAACTGTCATGGACAGATCCATGAAGGGAGTTTCCGGAGCACATTCTGGACTGTGCTGAAAAAGGAAATATATTCAGCTTAAAACTGAAAAGAAGCTTTCCGTGAATTTGATTGTTGCTATGTTCATTCATCTCACATAGATGAAGCCTTCTTTACATTATGCAGCTTGGAAACTCTCTCGTGGATATATCTGAGGAGGGATATTTGGGACCACATTCGGGCCTATGGTGAAATAGGAAATATAGTCAGATAAAAACTGGAGAGAAGCTTTCTGAGAAACTCCTTGGTGATGTGTGCATTCCACTCAGGGAGCTATAACTTTCTTCTCATAAGGCACAGTTTCAAGACTGTTCCTGTAAAACCAAAAGAGTGATATTCGGAGCACATTGAAGACTAGGGCAAAAAGTGAAATATGGTGCAATGAAAAACAAAAAGAAGCACTCGAAGAAACTGCTCTCAGACATGTCCTTTCTTTTCACAGTTTTAAAGCTTAGTCTGCATTTCCCAGTTTGAAAGTCGGTCTTTGAGGGTTCTGTGAAGGGATAGTAAGTGGCGACCAGAGGCCTGTGTGAGGCAAGGAAATATCTACCATCGACAATCGGAGAGACACTTTCTGCACACCACTTTTGCGATGTTTGTATTCATCTCATAGAGTTACATCATTCTTTGGATTGAGCAGTTTGAAATCACTGTTTCTGTGGAATCTGAGAAAGGACATTTGGAAACGCTCTTTAGAACATCCTGAAAAAGAAATAATCTCGGATAGATATCAGAAGAAAGCTTTCTGTGAAACTGTTCTGTGTCATATGAATTCTGCTCACACTGTTCAGCTTCTCTTTTCATTGAGCTGTATCATAACACTGTTTTTGCTTAGTCTGTAAAAGGATATTCTGGAGGGCTTTGAAGCTTACGGTAAGAAAGGAAACGTCTTCAGATAAAAAGTGGAGAGAAGATTTCTGAGGTGCTGCTTTGTGACGTGTGCATTCCACTCACAGAAATATACATTTCTTCTCCTAGAGGATTCCTGAATCCCTTTTCGTGAAAAAGCCACCAAGAGATATTCGGGGCTTGACTAATGTGAAAAAGGAAATATCCTCAGACAAAAACTGTAAAGAAGATTTCTGTGAAACTGCTTTGTGTTAGATATATTTATTCGTCTCTCACAGTTAAATCTTTACTTATATTATGCATTTTGGAAACTCCGTCATGCACAGATCCACGAAGGGACATTCAGGAGCACAATCAGGCATACAGTGAAAGAGGAGATATCTTCAGATAAAAACTGGATAGTGATTTGCTTTCTAGGAAGCTGATTTGCTTTCTATGAAGCTGATTTGCTTTCTAGGAAACCAGGGCGAGTATTAAATGACAAGCCAGTAGGCAAGGCTAGGAGTAAAACTGCACATTTATTTTTGGTCCCCCAGCTTCAGGAAAGAAGGTGGGGGGGAGTGGTGAGGTCCATCGGTCTCCAGCAGGGGAGGCCGAGGGAGTCACCGGGTGGAGCTCTCGGGCAGCGTTCCTGCAGTCCCGACAGGAGTGAGGGCTGAGGAAGTCACCACAGCGCTCCCACAGGGAGCGGCTTTTATGTCCTGGGCCTGGTAGTGGGAGGGCAGTGGGCGGGACATAGGCGAGTCATGGCTGGGCAGTGGGTGTGGCTAGGCGGGTTCCGGTTTTTCTCCATCGGAAGTCGGGTTGCACCTGTGCAGTAGACTTGTGTCTTTCCCAGGCGATGGAAAGCTGACAG
Source organism: Colobus angolensis palliatus (assembly GCF_000951035.1). Classification (NCBI taxonomy): domain Eukaryota; kingdom Metazoa; phylum Chordata; class Mammalia; order Primates; family Cercopithecidae; genus Colobus; species Colobus angolensis. Next base: position 869,682 of record NW_012118299.1, read on the forward strand.
TGAAGAAACCATAACTGCGCCATCTTGCCTCCGTTCATCCAAACTGTCCAACCTTTTATTGAAAATAGTGATAACGGGTGCTGTGGTCTTTCTGGCTACTTCCTGCTGTTAAGGGACGTCATTAAGGTTGGGGTCTATGGTTGGTATTTAACGTACAGATGAAGAACCATCTGGTTGAAGGTGTCGCGCGTGATCTCTTGAACTTTGGCTTGGAGAAATTTGATTAAAACAGGAGCGAGACATAAGACAAAACAGAGGATTAGCATGTGAATTAGGAACGGGAGCATCTGCTGTTTCACGGGCAGCAGTCACATTGGTGGTCTGGGTGTGAAGGGGGTATTGTGTGTTTTTAATTCCACTTTAATCCTGTTTAGGGTTTGAATGTTAGTGTGTACTAGGCCTGACTCGTTTATGTAATAGCAGCATTCTTCTCCTAAGAAGAGACATGTTCCTCCTTTTTTGGCAGTAAGTAAATCTAATGCTTGCCTATTTTGTGCTGCTACCTGGGACACCGAGGTAATTTGATGCTGCAGAGACGCCAGGCTTTCAGCTGAAGCCTATATGGCCTCTCGAATTTGAGCTGTTAGAGATCGGGTAGACTGTACCGAGTGGGCAAGTGTCCCAGTTCCAAGCCCTGACGCCACTAGGGAGGAGGCCAGGGAGACTCCGATGACTAGTGGAAGGAAGACAGCCCATTTTTGGAGGTCATTAGGAGGAGGGTTAAATTGTATGTCAAGTTCAGCTATTTCTGCTTTGCTATATAAGGTTAAACTAGGTACTAGGGACACTGGGACACAGAGGGATTGACCAATGGATGTGTGATTAAGGACCTTGAAAAGGGTTTTGTTGCACCAGAAATAACCTCCGATGGGGGCCGTCTCGGTCTTAGCAGGTGGCTGGGTATAATTACACCAGGAGGTGTTTGGAGTAGAGTAGTAGAAAGGAAGGATTGGACTTTCTGGGTTTTTGTATAGTGGGACTTCGAGTAAGAACGGTTTTTGGGAGGTGCTTGCAGAGTTAGTTGTCACCTTGAAAGCAGTAGGTAAAGAGACTGCCACTAAGGGGGCTCCTTCAAGGGCCGTACAGAGGAAACAGTGGGAGAGATTTGTTATGTTGGCTGCCTGTGTTAGGTTTAACCCTTGATGGAGTAGTTTTAACCATGAGAAGGGGTTTTATTGGAGGAGTGTAATTGATCTTGTAAGGCCTGTTCTTGTGATTGTACAGCTAAGATTAAATTCTGTAGGACTTGTATGTTTTGAGGGAGGGATTTTTGCTGGACAAGTGTTGTTTTTATCAGGAGAGTAGCCATGGGAAATGAACTAAGAATTGTGTAGCTGTGTAGCCTGTATAGAGTCCACCTTTGACTCCATCTGCCCATCGGGGGTCCCATGGGTCTTTGATATTTAATTGGTATTGAAGGGGGGTTCGTGGATTCACAACGGTGGAAAGAGCAGTGGGTTTTTCCTGTCTCAAGGTTGCATAATGCATCTTACTATAAATATAAGGGCATCCTAGGTTCTTTTGTTTCCAGTAAGTCTTACAATTGTAATGTGTCTGATCGTACAGGAAGCAGAGAGCCTTAGCTCTGGCCGCACTGCAACACGATAGGGTGAAATTTATAGTAATATGGGGTTGGCAGCCTGAAGGGGGCAGTCAGTGGTGCCTTGCAGCTGTGAGTGCTGTTTATTTTTGCGTGACCAGGTCTCAACTATAGAGAATCTCCATATGAAGGTTGGGTTAGTAATAGAGATTGAAATGCAAGAAAAAGATAGTACTATAAATATGAAATAGGACTTCATCTTCAGTGTAATCCCCGAGTACGCCTTGCCACTGAAGATGTTCTATAAAGGTAAGTGGGAAAACCACTGTGATAGGCTATTATCTGGAGGCAAGTAGGGATCTAGGGTAATATATTGGAATTCTGTTATGTCTATATAGAGTATGGCAAGAAATCAGCATAAGTGTAAGAGGTCAGGGAACATGTGGTGGTTGGGAGAGTTTGGTGAATTTGAAACGGGTAGGGGTAAGTCTAGTAGATGTCCACTGATTGTCTTCTGTGGGGTCCTTTTTTAATTGTGATATATGGACCCAGTGCGTGTGTACTAGAAGTTTGGCTGCTGTGTATGTGGCTAGGAGGACAGTATAGGGAACTTTCCATCTGGGTTGAAGATCTTTGGCTTGGATATCTTTTAAGTATACTTCGTCTCCTGTGCTGAGAGAGACATGTGAGCTATAGGTGTCTGTTGGAGGGGGGTGTGCTAGTTCTGCATGTTGTCTCAGGAGTTGTCTTAAGTGGGTGAGGTATGGAAGATAAGTTGCCAGCGGGGAAGAAAGGGTGGGTAGCTGCTGGAGGGTGAGGGGCCAGCCATAAACTAATTCGAATGGACTGAGGCCTGTTGGACTCCATGGGGCTGCTCGCAGCCGGGTTAGGGCTAAAGCAAGGAGAGTTACCCATGATTGTCGAGTCTCAAGGGAGAGTTTGGTGAGCTGTTGTTTGATGAGTCCATTATCCTTTTCTACCTTACCAGACGACTGAGGCCTATAAGGGATGTGGAGTTTCCAGGTGATGTGTAGGAGGGCTGCCACCTGTTGGACTACCTTGGAGATGAATGCTGGACCATTGTCAGACTGAAGGGTGACCGGGAGGCCAAACCTAGGGATAATATATTCAATGAGTATTGAAACAACAATGTTAGCGGTTTCTCCTGTGGTGGGATAGGCCTCTATCCACCCTGAAAAGGTGTCCACAAGGGTTAAGAGGTATTTGAATATTTTATGTTTTGTCATATGTGTGAAATAAATTTGCCAGTCGTCACCTGGTTGGTGTCCTCTGAGTTGGTGGCTGGGACGGGGATTACACAATGCGCCTTGAGGATTTGTCTTTAGGCAGATAGAGCACTGCTGGTTGATTATAATTAAGTGTTTTTGTAGTGTTGGACAGTGGAGGAGGGGATTTAGAAAATTGTATAAGGCTTTGGGTCCTATATGTAAAGAATTATGTATGTCTGTTAGAATGGTATGGAGTTGTGTTTCAGGAATGACTACTTTGTTATCAATATATATCCAGTCCTCTGTAGTTAGTTTGGCTGTTGGATTTTGTAATACTTTGACCTTTTCCTCCTGGGTGTAAATAGAGGTATACTGAGGAGAGAGAAAACAAAGAGAGGGAAGCATGGGGGTGGAGAATCTGGCAGCCAATTTGGCAGTGGTGTCGGCAAAACTATTACCAGCTGCTACCGGGTTAGATGGAGTTTGGTGGCCTTCACAATGTATAATGGCTACCATGGAAGGTGCCGACAGTGCATCCAGTAGTTTGACTATTTGGTTTTTGTTGATAATAGGGGTACCGCAGGTGGTTAAAAACCCTCTCTCTTTCCAGATGACTGAATGGGTGTGTGCAATTAGGAAAGCATATTTAGAATCTGTGTATATGTTTACTCTTTTTCCTTTTGATAGGAGGAGTGCCTTGGTTAGTGCAGTGAGTTCTGCCTGCTGTGATGTGGTCCCTTGTGGTAGGGGTTTTGCCTCCAAAACTGTGGAGGAGGTAACTACTGCATATCCTGCCTGTCTGTTTCCTTGAGGGTTGATAAAGGACCTGCCATCCACTAATAGGGTTAGTTGTGCATTCTGAAGGGGCCAGTCATGCAAGTGTAGGTGGCTGGGGTGTTGAGCCTCCAGGACCTCAGGACAAGAATGTTTAGTATGGGGTGGTTTAAGAGGGTCTGGCAGTAAAGCGGCTGGATTTGGAGAGGAGCAGACTTCTAAAATAACAGTGGGCTCTTCTATGAAAGAGAATTGGTGGGGATATGGGACAGAAGGGTGTAAGAGTTGGGAACTACAGGGTGCATGGGACGGATAGCCTCACTGACTAGCTGAAGATCCTGTACTAACCTACACGTACTATCCGCCTTTTTGACTGGAGGTATTGGAGTATTACAGAGTGAATGGGTGCGGACAAGAATATGTTGACTAAGTAGCCGCATGATAATTGGCTTTAAACCTTGTAGATGTGTCGGAGAGACAGAGAATTGGGGACGGTTTGGGAAATGAGTGGGGTCTTTGATCTTGACAAGAACTGGTGGGTGGTGGGCCGCTATGACTGGGATGGAAGTGTCCCACACTTGAGGGTGTACTAAAATAGGGAAGATGGGGGATGGGGGTGGCATAGGAGGAACGTGTGCACATGCACAAAGCATGAACAACAGGTCGTAAGGGGATTGAAGGGGAGTAGAGGAGTTGGTGGGAATGGATATGGAGACCTTTAAGGTGCTCAAGATGTCTCGGCCTAATAAGGGGGTGGGGCATGAGGGTATAATGAGGAACGAGTTTGCAAAGTAGTTATTGGCTAGGCAGCATTACGGAGAGGAGTTTTTTGCAGAGTAGATGGCCTTCCGTTTACTCCTAGTACAGAAATACTGGATGGAAGGCTAGGTCCAGAGAAGGATGGCAAAACAGAATAGGTAGCTCCAATGTTGATCAAAAATTAATTGTCTTACCTGCTACCAGGAGAGTTTCCCGCAGCTCGGTGAGGGTGATGGGGGTGCCCGAGTCTCGGCACTTTCAGTTGTCGCCATCCAGATGTAGGAGCTGGAAGGAGCTCCCAGGATCCTGGGAAAGGGGGTCACGTCGAGACGTGCCACCTGTTCTCAGGGTGGGGCAATGAGATTTCCAGTGTCATTCCTGTTGGCAAGCAGGGCAGGGGGATGCTGGTGGACGAGGGTTAGGACATTCACTGGCCCAATGTCCTGACGCCTTGCACTTATAGCAATTCTGCGTTGGGGCTTGGGGACCTTGTGGACACCTGTTGGCATAGTGTCCTGCCTTGCCGCATTTATAGCAGGCTCCTTTTGTAGTCCTGGAGTCTGCAGAGTGTGTGCTCTCTGGTCTGGGGTTACAACTGGGTTGTAAAGCCACTGCTAGGAGCTGTACCTTCTGTTTGAGGCGAGCCTGCTGCTGTGCCTCAGCCGTTTCCTCTCTGGAGTTATAGACCTTAAAGACTAGTTTAACTAGATCTTGTATTGGTGTACCGGGAACATTTTCCACATTTTGGAGTTTTTGCGAATATCAGGAGCTGATTGGGAAATGAAATGAGATGCCAAAATGGTGGCCCCTGTCGGGGAGGCCAGATCTAGCCAGGCATATTGGATTAGAGTCTCAATTACCTTATTTAGGAATGCAGCTGGATTTTCTTCCAGATTTTGAGAAATTTCTTTTAATTTTTTAAAATTTACGGCTTTGTTTGAAGCCATTTGCAGACCAGCCAACAGGCACTGGACCGTGATGTCTCTCCTACGGCACTCAGGCTGGCCTACCTGGTAGTCCCAGTCTGGGCCTGCCGAGGGGAATGCTTGCTCCTCTAGTGGAATGGTGGCATCAGTTAAATGTTGTTGCTTGGCATGCTGCCTGGCGGCCACTACGATGCGCTCTTGCTCCTAAGGGTTTAGGATAGAGGTTAGGATAACCTGGAGGTCATGCCAAGTTAAGTCATACGCCTGACAAGGGTATCTAAATTCCTTTATGTATACAGTGGGATTAGCTGAAAAATTCCCTAAATGCTTCTCAATGTTGGAAAGGTCAGCCAGTGAAAAAGGGACATGTACTCTGAGTAAACCTCCGCCCCAGCTACCTCTCACAAAGGTGCTAACACTGTAGGAGGGTGTGGGGCAGGAGTGGGGGTGTCAGCAGGGCACTTAGAGCGGGTGTGTGCAGAGATAGGGGACCCTAGGCGGCCGGCTGAGGACGTGGAAGGGGGCACGGGAGCGAGCGGGCCACCAGTCAATGAGGAGGAAGGAAGAGGAGTCTGGGCAGGAAGGGAGGGGGTGGAGAAAGAGGGGAGAGAAGGAGGAGTATAGGGCGGGAGTGAGGGTGCGAGGGCGGAAGGAAACCCTAGGTCCTCCGGCTGAACAGAAAAGAATGAAGACTCCTCTTTTTTGGGTTTCTGTGAGCTGGCATCCTTGGCTAGCATAAATTGGGACAAAGAGCACTGGCTACACAGATTGGGGCGAGAGCATAGGTCCCAAAAACCTTGGATGTAATTGATTTCAGACCACTGAAATATCCTCAGTCAAAAACTGGAAAGAAGATTTCTGTGAAACTGCTTTGTGTTAAATATATTTATTCGTCTCTCATAGTTAAAACTTTAATTATATTATGCAGTTTGGAAACTCCATCATGCACAGATCCGCAAAGGGACGTTCGGGAGCACATTCAGGCCTACGGTGAAAGAGGAGATATCTTCAGATAAAAACTGGATAGAAGCTTTCTGAGAAATTACTGTGTGATGTATGCATTCCACTCAGAGAGTCATACCTCTTTTCTCACAAGGAAGTGTTTAAGCCCTATTCCTGTGAAACTGAAAAAGTGATATTTCAGTATGCATTGAGGACTACGGCATATAGTGAAATATACTGCAATAAAATGGAGGAACAAGCATTCCAAGAATCTACTCTCTGATATGTGCATTCACTTCACAGAGTTAATGCTTACTCTATGTTGCCCAGTTTTGAAACTCTGTCTTTGAAGAATCTGTGAAGGGATATTTAGTGACGCCCGGAGGCTTGCGGTGAGCAAGGAAAAGTCTTCCGGTGAAACCTGCAGAGAAACTTTCTGAGCAACTGTTTTGCGATGTGTGTATTCATCTCCTGGAGTTAAACAATTGTTTGGATTGAGCAGCTTGAAATCACTGTTTTTGTGGAATTTGAGCGAGGACATTTGGGAACGATCCTTAGAATACGGACAAAGAAATATCATCAGGTAAAATCCAGAAGGAAGCTTTCTGTGAAACAGATCTGTGTCAAGTTAATTCCTCTAACTCAGATAAGATTCGTTTTCATTGAGCAGTTTTCTAGCCCTGTGTATATTTAGCATGTGATGGGATACTCGGGAGCACTTTGAGGATAATGGTGAAAAAGGAAATGTGTTCAGACAAAACTGGAGAGAAGCTTTCCGAGGAACTGCTTTGTGACGTGTGCATTCCAGTCACCGTGTCATACCTCTCTTCTCAAAGAGCATCGGAGAAACCCTTTTGGAGAAACAGGTACCAAGTGATATTCAGTAGCATGTTGATGCCGATGGTGAAAAGAGAAATAGCCTCAGACAAAAACTGGAAAGAAGCTTTCAAAGAAACTACTCTGTGATATGTGTAATCACGTCACATAAATAAAGCGTTCTTTACATTATGCAGCTTGGAAACTGTCATGGACGAATCCACGAAGGGACATTCGGGAGCACATTCTGATAAAAACTGGAAAGAAGCTTTCTGTGAATCTGCTTTTGGCTATGATTATTCATCTCACATAGATGAAGCTTTCTTTACATTATGCAGCTTGGAAACTCCCTCGTGGATGGATCCGTGAAGGGATATTTGGGATCACCTTTGGGCCTATGGTGAAACAGCAAATATTGTCAGATAAAAACTGGAGAGAATCTTTCTTAGAAACTGCTTGGTGATGCGTTCATTCAACTCAGGGAGTTATAACTTTCTTCTCATAAGGCACAGTTTGGACACTGTTCTTGTAAAACCTAAAGAGTGATAGTCAGAGCACATTGAAGACTATGGCAAAAAGTGAAATGTCGTCCAATAAAAAACAGAAAGCAGCAGCCAAAGAAACTGCTGTCTGACATGTCCATTCTTTTCACTGGTTTAAAGCTTACTCTAAATTTCCCAGTTTGAAAGTCAGTCTTTGAGAGTTGTGCAAAGGGACAGTAAGTGGCGACCGGAGGCCTGTGTGAGTCAAGGAAATGTCTGCCATCGAAAATCGGAGATATGTTTTCTGCACACCTGTTTTGTGATGTTTATATTCATCTCATAACGTTAAATCATTCTTTGGATTGAGCAGCTTGAAATCACTGTTTCTGTGGCATCTGTGAAAGAACATTTGGAAATGCTCTTTAGAATATCATGAAAAAGAAATAATCTCAGAGAGAAACCAGAAGGAATTTTTCTGTGAAACTGACCTGTGTCTCGTGAATTCCACTCACAAACTTAGGCTTCTCTATTCATTGAGCTGTATCATAACAATGCTTTTGTTTAGTCTCCGAAGGCATACTCTGGATGGCTTTGAGGCTTACGGTGAAAGAGGAATCATCTTCAGATAGAAACTGGAGAGAAGCTTTCTGTGGAGCTGCTTTGTGATGTGTGCATTCCACTCACAGAAATATACTTTTCTTCTCCTAGAGAATTCCGGAATCCCTTTTGGAGAAAAACCTACAAAGAGATATTTGGGAGTATAGCAATGACTTTGGTGAAAAAGGAAATATCTTCAGACAAAAACTGGAAAGAACATTTCTGTAAACTGCTTCGTGTTAGACATATTTATTTGTCTCGTATAGTTAAAACTTTAATTATATTAGGCAGTTTGGAAACTCCGTCATGCAGAGATTCGTGAAGGGACATTCGGGAGCACATGCAGGCCTACAGTGAAAGAGGAGATATCTTCCGATAAAAACTGGATAGAAGCTTTCTGAGAAACTACTTTGTGATGTGCATTCCACTCAGGGAGTTATACCTCTTTTCTCAAAAGGCAGTGTTTCAACTCTCTTCCTGTGAAACCAAAAATGTGATATTTTGAAACGCCTTGTAGACGATGGTGAGTAGAGGAATATACTGCAATAAAATCGAGGAAGAAGCGTTCTAAGAATCTGTTCTCTGATAGGCGCATTCACTTCACAGTGTTAATGCTTACTCTATGTTGCCCAGTTTCAAAACTCTGTCTTTGAAGAATCTGTGAAGGGATATTTAATGACGCCCGGAGGCTTTTGGTGAGCGAGGAAACGTCTTCCGATCAAACCAGTAGAGAAACGTTCTGAGCAACTGCTTTGGGATGTGTGTATTCATATCCTAGAGTTAAACCATTCTTTTGATTGAGCAGTTTGAAATCACTGTTTTAGTGGAATCTGAGGAAGGACATTTGTATGATACTTAGAATATGCAGAGAGAAATATCCTCAGGTTAAATCCAGAAAGAAGCTTTCCGTGGAACTGCTCTGTTTCATCTTAATTCCTCTCACTCAGATAAGTCTCTCTTTTTATTGAGCAGTTTTAGGCCATGAGTATATTTAAAGTGTGATGGGATATTTGGGAGCCCTTTGAGGCTAATGGTGAAAAAGGAAATATGCTCAGACCGAAACTTGAGAGAAGTGTATGAGGAACTGTTTTGTAACGTGTGCATTCCTGTCACAGTGTTATACCTCTCTTCTCATATAGCGTCGCGAAACCCTTTTCGAGAAACAGGTACCAAGTGATATTCGGGAGCATCTTGATGCTGATGGTGAAAAGGGAAATAGCCTCAGACAAAAACTGGAAAGAGGCTTTCTAGGAAACTACTCTGTGATATGTGTAATCATCTCACATACTTAAACCTTTCCTTACATTACACAGCTTGGAAACTGTCATGGACGGATCCACGAAGGGACCTTCGGGAGCACATTCTGGACTCTGGTAAAAAAGGAAATATCTTCAGGTAAAAACTGGAAAGAAGCATTCTGTGAATCTGCTTTTGCTATGTTTATTCATCTCACACAGACAAAGCTTTCTTTACATTCCACAGCTTGGAATCTCCCTCGTGGGTGGATCCTCAAACAGATATTTGGAATCACATTTAGGCCTATGATGAAATAGGAAATATGGTCAGGTAAAAACTGGAGAGAGGCTTTCTGAGAAACTGTTTGGTGATGTGGGCCTTCCACTCAGGGAGTTATAACTCTCGTCTCATAAGGCAGAGTTTGAACACTGTTCCTGTAAAAACAAAAGACTGATATTTGGAGCACTTTGAAGACTATAGCAAAAAGTGAAATGTCATCCAACAGAAAACAGAAAGAAGCACTCGAAGAAACTGCTCTCTGACACGTCCAATATTTTCACAGGATAAAAGTTTACTCTCCATTTCACAGTTTGAAAGTCGGTCTTTGAGGTTTCAGTGAAAAGATAGTATGTGGCAACCGCAGGCCTGTGTGAAGCAAGAAATTGTCTTAAATCGAAAATCGGAGAGAAGCTTTCTGCACAACTCTTTTGTGATGTTTACATTCATCTCATAGAGTTGAATCGTTCTTTGTATTGAGCAGTTTAAAATCACTCTTTCTGTGGAATCTGAGAAAGGACATTTGGAAACGCTCTTTAGAATATCCTCAAAAAGAAATAATCTCAGATAGAAACCAGAAAGAAACTTTCTGTGAAACTGCTCTGTGTCACATGAATTTCTCTCACACAAATAAGCTTCTCTTTTCATTGAGCTGTATCATAACACTGTTTATCTTTTGTCTGTGAAGGGATATTCTCGAGGCTTTGAGGCTTATGATGAGAAAGGAAACATCTTCAGATAGTAACTGGATGGAAGATTTCTGAGGAGCTGGTTTGTGTCGTGTGCATTCCACTCACAGAAATATACCTTTCTTCTCCTAGAAAATTCTGGAATCCCTTTTGGAGAAAAAGCTACCAAGAGATATTCGGGAGTATAGTGATGATGATGGAGAAATAGGAAATATCCTCAGAGAAAAACTGGAAAGAAGATTTCTGTGCAACTGCTTTGTGTTAGATATATTTATTCGTCTCGCATATTTAAAACTTTAATTACATTACGCAGTTTGTAAACTCCGTCATACACAGATCTGTGAAGGGACATTCGGGAGCCCATTCAGGCCTACAGTGAAAGAGGAGATATCTTCAGATAAAAACTGGTTGGAAACTTTTCGGGAAACTACTTTGTGATGTATACATTATACTCAAGGAGTCATTCCTGTTTTCTCACAATGCAATGTTTGAACACTTTTCCTGTGAAACCCAAAAAGTCATATTTCGGAAAGCATTGAGGACTATGGTGAATAGTGAAATATACTGAAATAAAATCGAGGAAGAAGCGTTCCAAGAATCTGCTCTCTGATATGGGCATTCACTTCACAGTGTTAATGCTTACTCTATGTCGCCCAGTTTCAAAACTCTGTCTTTGAAGAATCTGTGAAGGGATATTTAGTGATACCATGAAGCTTCTGTTGAGTGAGGATATGTCTTCCGATGAAACCTGCAGAGAAACGTTCTCAGCAACTGCTTTGCAATGTGTGTATTTGTCTCCTAGAGTTAAACCATTCTTTGGATTGAGCAGCTTGAAAATACTGTTTTTGTAGAATTGGAGGAAGGACATTTGGGAAAGATCCTAGGAATGTGGAGAAAGAAATATCCTCAGGTAAAACCCAGAAAGAAGCTTTTTGTGAAACTGCTCGGTGTCTTCTTATTTCCTCTCACTCAGATAAGTCTCTCTTCGTTGAGCAGTTTTCTAGCCCAATGTATGTTTAGCGTGTGATGGGATATTTGGGAGGACTTTCAGGCTAATGGTGAAAAAGGAAATATGTTCAGACCGAAACTGGAGAAAAGCTTTCCGAGGAACTGCTTCATGACATATGCATTCCAGTCACAGAGTTATACCTCTTTTCTCATACAGTGTCAGATATACCCTTTTGGAGAAAAAGGTACCAAGTGATATTCAGGAGTATGTTGATGCCAGTGGTGAAAAGGGAAATAGCCTCAGACAAAAAGTGGAAAGAAGCTTTCTAGGAAACTACTCTGTGATATGTGTAATCATCTCACATAGATAAAGATTACTTTACATTACACAGCTTGGAAACTGTCATGGATGGATCCATGAAGGGACATTCAGGAGCACATTCTGGACTTGGGTGAAAAAGCAAATATCTTCAGATAAAAACTGGAAAGAAGGTTTCTGTGAATCTGATTTTTCCTATGTTTATTCATGTCACATAGATGAAGCTTTCTTTACATTATGCGGCTTGTAAACTCCCTCCTGTATGGATCCGTAAAGGGATATTTGGGATCACATTAGGGCCTATGGTGAATTAGGAAATATAGTCAGATAAAAACTGGAGAGAAACATTTTGAGAAAGTGCTTGGTGATGTGTGCATTCCACTTACGGAGTTATAACTTCCTTCTCATAAGGCACAGTTTGAACACTGTTCCTGTAAAACCAAAAGAGTGATATTCGGAGCTCATTGAAGACTAGGGCAAAAAGTGAAATGTCGTCCAATAAATAAAATAAAGAAGTACTCGAGGAAACTGCTCTCTGACATGTCGTTTCTTTTGAAAGGGTTAAAGCTTACTCTATGTTTCCCAGTTTCAAAGTCGGTCTTTGAGGGTTCTGCGAAGGGACACTAAGTGGGGACCGGAGGACTGTGTGAAGCAAGGAAATGTCTTCCATCAAAAATCGGAGAGAAGCTTTCTGTGCAACTCCTTTGTGATGTTTGTAATCATCTCATAGTGTTAAATCATTGTTTGGCTTGAGCAGTTTGAAATCACTGTTTCTGTGAAATCTGAGAAAGGACATTTGGAAATGCTCTTTTTTAGAATATCCTGAAAAAGAAATAATCTCAGAGAGAAACCAGAAGGAAGCTGTCTGTAAACCTGCTCTGTGTCACGTGAATTCCACTCACACAGTTAAGCTTCTCCATTCATTGAGCTGTATCATATCAGTGTTTTTGTTTAGTCTGAGAAAGGATACTCTGAAGAGCTTTGAGGCTTCCTGTGTTAAAGGAAACATCTTCAGATAGAAACTGTAGAGAAATTTTCTGAGGAGCTGCTTTGTGATGTGTGCATTCAACTCACAGAAATATACCTTTATTCTCCTGGAGGATTCCAGAATCCCTTTTGGAGAAAAAGCTACCAAGAGATAATCGGGAGTAGAGCGACTACTATGGTGAAAAAGGACATATCCTCAGACAAAAACGGGAAAGAAAATTTCTGTGAAAATGCTTTGTGTTAGACATAATTTTTTGTCTCACATAATTTAAACTTTAATTATATTACGCAGGTTGGAAATCCTTCACGCACACATCCGCGAAGCGACATTCAGGAGCACATTCAGGCCTATGGTGGAAGAAGAAATATCTTCAGATAAAAACCGGATAGATGCTTACTGATAAAATATTTCGTGATGGATGCATTCCACGTAGGGAGTTATACCTCGCTTCTCACAGGGCAGTGTTTGAACATTGTTTTCCTGAAACTGAAAAAGTGATATTTCGGAACGCATTGAGGTCTATGGCAAATAGTGACGTATACTGAAATAAAATCGAGGAAGAAGAGTTCCAAGAATCTGCTCTCTGATATGTGCATTCACTTCACAGAGTTAATGCTCACCCTATGTTGCCCAGTTTTGAAACTCTGTCTTTGAAAAATCTGTGAAGGGATATTTAGTGACGCCTGAAAGCTGGTGGCGAGCGAGGAAACATCTTCTGATGAAAGCTGCAGAGAAACGTTCTGAGCTACGGCTTCGCCTAGTGTGTATTTGTCTCATGGAGTTAAACCATTCTTTGGATTAAGCAGCTTGAAATCACTGTTTTTGTGGAATCTGAGGTAGGACATTTGGCAACAATCCTTAGAATATGGAGTAAGAAATATCCTTAGGTAAAATCCAAAAGGAAACTTTCTGTGAAACTGCTCTGTGTCATCTTAATTCCTCTCACTCAGATAAGCCTCGCTTTTCATTGAGCAGTTTTCTGGCCCTATGTATGTTTAGCGTGTGATGGGATATATGGGAGAACTTTGAGACTAACGTAGATAAAGGAAATATGTTCAGAGCGAAACTGGAGAGACGTTTACCAAGGAACTGCTTTGTGACGTGAGCATCCTAGTCACAGTGTTATACCTCTCTTCTCATACAGCGTTGGGGAAACCCTTTTGGAGAAACAGCTACCAAGTGATATTCCGGAGCATGTCGATTCTGATGTTGACAAAAGAAATAGCCTCAGACAAAAACTGGAAAGAAGCTTTCTAGAAAATTACTCTGTGATATCTGTAATCATGTCACATAGATAAAGCTTTCTTTACATTACCCAGCTTGGTAACTCATGGACGGATCCATGAAGGGACCTTTGGGAGCAAATATTGGGCTAGGGTGAAAAAGGAAATATATTCAGATAACAACTGGAAAGAAGATTTCTGTGAATCTGCTTTTTGCTATCTTTATTCATCTCACATAGATGAAGCTTTGTTTACATTACGGAGCTTGGAAACTCCCTTGTGGTTGGATCCATGAAGGGATATTTCAGATCACATTCGGGTCCATGGTGTAATAGGAAATATAGTCTGGTAAAGAAGGAAGGGAAGCTTTCTGAGAAACTACCTGGTGATCTGTGCATTCCACTCAGGGAGTTATAACTTTCTTCTCATAAGGCTCAGTTTGAACACTGTTCCTGTAAAGCCAAACAAGTGATATTCCGAGCACTATCTTACCATAGTAAGAAGTGAAATGTCGTCCAATAAAAACAAAAAGAAGCACACGAAGAGACTGTTCTCTGACACGTCCAGTCTTTTCATAGGGTTAAAGCTTACTCTACATTTCCCAGTTTGAAAGTCAATATTTGAGGTTGTTTGAAGGGATATTAAGTGGTGACCAGAGGCCCGTGTGAGTCAAGGAAATGCCTTTCATCGAAAATCGGAGAGAAGGTTTCTGCACAACTATTTGTGATGTTAGTATGCATCTCACAGCGATAAATCATTCTTTGGATTGAGCAGTTTGAAATCACTGTTTCTGTGGAATCTGAGAAAGGACATTTGGAAACGCTCTTTAGAATATCCTGAAAAACAAATAACCTCAGAAAGAAAGCAGAAGGAAGCTTTCTGTGAAACTGCTCTGTGTCACGTGAATTCTGCTCATGCAGCTAAGCTTCTGTTTTCATTGAGTTGTATCATAACCCTTTTTTTGCTTAGTCTGGGAAGGGATACTCTGGAGGGCTTTGAGGCTTACGGTGAGAAAGGAAACACCTTCAGATAGAAACTGGAAAGAAGCATCTGAGGAGCTGTTTGGTGACGTGTGCATTCCACTCACAAAAATATACTTTTATTCTCCGAGAGGATTCCGGAATATCTTTTGAAGAAAAAGCTATCTAGAGATATTCGGGAGTATAGCGATGATTGTGATGAAAAAGGAAATATCCTCAGACAAAACTGGAAAGTAGATTTCTGTGAAACTGCTTTGTGTTAGACATATTTACTCATCTCGTATAGTTAAACGTTAATTATATTATGCAGTTTGGAAACTCCGTCATGCCCAGATGCACGAAGGGACATTCAGGAGTACATTCAGGCCTACGGTGAAAAGGAGATATCTTCAGATAAAAACTGGTTAGCTTTCTGAGAAACTACTTTGTGATGTATGCATTCCACTCAGGGATTTATACCTCTTTTCTCACAAGGCAGTGTTTGAACACTGTTCCTGTGAAACCAAAAACGTGATATTTTGCAACGCCTTGAGGACTATGGCAAGTAGTGAAATATACTGAAATAAAATCGAGGAAGCAGCATCCCAAGAATCTGCTCTCTGATATGTGCATTCACTTCACAGAGTTAATGCTTACTCTATGTTGCCCAGTTTTAAACTCTGTCTTTGAAGAATCTGTGAAGGCGTATTTAGTGATGCCCGGAGGTTTGTGGTGAGCGAGGAAACGTCTTCCAATGAAATCTGCAGAGAAACGTTCTGAGCAACTGCTTTGCAATGTGTGTATTCGTCTCATAGAGTTAAATCATTCTTTGGATTGAGCATCCAAAGGTTTAATTCCTTGGATTTGTGGAATCTGAAGAAGGGTATTTGGGAATGATCCTTAGAATATCGAGAAAGAAATATTTTGAAGTAAAATCCAGAAAGAACCTTTCTGTGGAACTGCTCTGTGTCGTCTTAATTCCTCTCACTCAGATAAGCCTCTCTTTTCATTGAGCAGTTTTCTAGCCCTGTGTATTTTTAACGTGTGATGGGATATTCAGGAGCACTTTGATGCTTATGGTGAAAATGGAATTAAGTTCTGAGCGAAACTGGAGAGATGCTTTGGGAGGAACTGCTTTGTGATGTGTGCATTCCACTCACAGTGATATACTTCTCTGCTCATACAGCGTTGGGGTAACCCTTTTGGAGAAACAGGTACCAAGTGATATTTGGGAGCATGTTGATGTTGATGGTTAAAAGGGAAATAGCCTCAGAAAAAAACTGCAAAGAAGCTTTCTAGAAAACTACTCTGTGATATCTGTAATCATCTCACACAGATAAAGCTTTGTATACATTACACACCTTGGAAACTGTCATATACGGATCCACAAATGGACCTTCGTGAGCACATTCTGGACTATGGTGAAAAAGGAAATATCTTCAGATAAAAACTGGAAAGAAAATTTCTGTGAATCTGCTTTTTACTATGTTTATTCATCTTGCATAGATGAAGCTTTCTTTATATTACGCAGCTTGGAAATTCCCTCGAGGATGGATCCACAAAGGGATATTTGTGATCACATTCGGACCTATGGTGAAATAGGAATTATAGTCAGATAATAACTGGAGAGAAGCATTCTGAGAAACTGCTTGGTAATGTGTGCATTCCACTCAGTGAGTTATAACTGTCTTCTCATAAGGCACAGTTTCAACACTGTTCCTGTAAAAGCAAAAGTGCACATTGAAGAGTATGGCAAGAAATGAAATGTCATCCAAAAAAAAAAAAGCAGAAAAAACCACTGAAGAAATTGCTCTTTGTCATGTCCTTTCTTTTGACAGGGTTAAAGCTTTCTCTACATTTGCCAGTTTGAAAGTCGGTCTTTGAGGTTTCTGTGAAGGGATAGTATATGGCATCCGGTTGCCTGTGATGAGCAAGGAAATGTCTTCCATCGAAAATTAGAGAGAAGCTTTCTGCGCAACACTTTTGTTATGTTTCCATTCGTCTAACAGAATTAAAACATTCTTTGGATTAATCAGCTTGAAATCACTGTTTTTGTGGAATCTGAGAAAGCACATTGGTAACAATCCTTAGAATATAGAGAAATAAATATGCTCAGGTAAAATCCAAAAGGAAGATTTATGTGAAACTGCTCTGTATCACCTTAATTCCTCTCACTCAGATAA
>NW_012118299.1:887659-888751 GCF_000951035.1 Colobus angolensis palliatus
CGAGAAACTGCTTTGTGACGTGTGCATTCCAGTCACAGAGTTATACCTCTCTTCTCATACAGCGTCGGGGAAACCCTTTTGGAGAAACACATACCATGTAATATGCAGGAGAATGTTGATGCCAATGGTGAAAAGGGAAATAGCCTCAGACAAAAATTGGAAAGAAGCTTTCTAGGATACTACTCTGTGATATGCATAATCATCTCACATAGATAAAGCTTTCTTTACATTACGCAGCTGGGAAACTGTCATGGATGGATCCATGAAGGGACCTTCGGGAGCACATTCTGGACTATGGTGAAAAAGGGAATATCCTCAGATAAAAACTGGGAAAGAAGCTTTCTGTGAATCTGCTTTTTGCTATGTTTACTCATCTCACGTAGATGAAGCTTTCTTTACATTATGCAGCTTGGAATCTCCCTTGTGGATGGAACTGCAGAGTGATAGTTGGGATCATATTCGGGACTATGGTGAAAGAGGAAATATGGTCAGATAGAAACTGGAGAGAAGGTTTCTGAGAAACTGCTTGGTGATATGTGCATTCCACTCAGGGAGTTATAACTTTCTTCTAATAAGGCACAGTTTGAACACTGTTCCTGAAAAACCAAAAGAGTGATATTCGGAGAACATTGAAGACTATGGCAAAAAGTGAAATGTCATCCCATAAAAAACAGAAAGAAGCACTCCAGGAAACTGCTCTGTGACATGTCCATTCTTTTCTCAGAGTTAAAGCTTACTCTACATTTCCCAGTTTGAAATTCGTTGTTTGAGATTTCTGCAAAAAGATACCATGTGGTAACCGGAGGCCTGTGTGAAGCAAGGAATGGACATAAATCGAAAATCGGAGAGAAGCTTTCTGTGCAACTCTTTTGTGATGTTTGCCTTTCTCTCATAGCATTAAATCATTCTTTGGATTGAACAATTTGAAATCAATGTTTCTGTGCAATCTGAGAAAGGACATTTGGAAATGCACTTTAGAATATCCCGAAAAGGGAGGGGGGAGCAAGATGGCCGAATAGGAACAGCTGCAGTCTCCAACTCCCAGCGCGAAGGACACAGAAGACCGGTGATTTCTGCATTTTGAAGTGAGGT
>NW_012118299.1:893663-894009 GCF_000951035.1 Colobus angolensis palliatus
AACATTGCACAAGTATACATATGTAACAAACCTGCACGTTATGCACATGTACCCTAGAACTTAAAGTATAATAAAAAAACAAAACAAAACAAAACAAAACAAAAAAAAAAAAAACAAGAATATCCCGAAAAGGAAATAAACTCAGAGGGAAACCAGAAGGGATCATTCTGTGAAACTGCTCTGTGTCTCGTGAATTCCGCTCACACAATTAAGCTTCTCTTTTCATTGAACTGTATCATAACACTGTTTTTGTTTAGTATGAGAAGGGATATTCCGGAGGGCTTTGAGGCTTATGGTGAGAAAGGAAACGTCTTCAGATAGAAACTGGAGAGAAGCTTTCTGAGGA
>NW_012118299.1:894059-930760 GCF_000951035.1 Colobus angolensis palliatus
GGAGGGCTTTGAGGCTTATGGTGAGAAAGGAAACGTCTTCAGATAGAAACTGGAGAGAAGCTTTCTGAGGAGCTGCTTTGTGACATGTGCATTCCACTGACAGAAATATACCTTTCTACTCCTATAGGATTCCTTAATCCCTTTTGGAGAAGAAGCTACCAAGAGATGTTCGGGGATATAGTGACAACTATGGTGAACAAGAAAATATCCTCAGATAAAAACTGGAAAGAAGATTTCTGTGAAATTGCTTTGTGTTAGAAATATTTATCCGTCTCACATAGTTAAACCTTTAATTATATTACGCAGATTGGAATCTTAGTCATGCACAGATCCGCAAAGTGACATTCGGGAGCACATTCATGCCTACGGTGAAAGAGGAGATATCTTCATATAAAAATGGATAGAAGCTTTCTGTGAAACTACATTGTGATGTATGCATTCAACTCAGGGAGTTATACCTCTTTTCTCCCTAGGCAGGGTTTGAACACTGTTCCTGTGAAACTGAAAACATGATATTTCGGAACACCTTGAGGTCTATGGCGATTAGTGAAATATACTTAAATAAAATCGAGGAGGAAGCGCTCCAAAAATCTGCTCTCTGATGTGTGCATTCACTTAACAGAGGTAATCCTTACTCTATGTTGCCCAGTTTCGAAACTCTGTCTTTGAAGAATCTGGGAAGGGGTATTTAGTGACGCCCGGAGGCTGGTGGTGAGCGAGGCAACACCTTCCAATGAAACCTGCAGATAAGCGTTCTGAGCGCCTGCTTTGCGATGTGTGTATTCATCTCATAGAGTTAAAACATTCTTTGGATCGAGCAGCTTGAAATCACTGTTTTTGTGGCATCAGAGGAGGGACATTTGGAAATGATCCTTAGTATATGGAGAAAGAAATATCCTCAGGTAAAATCCAGAAGGAAGCTTTCTGTGAAACTGCTCTGTGTCATCTTAATTCCTCTCACTCAGATAAGCCTCTCTTTTCATTGAGCAGTTTTCTTGCCCCGTTTATGTTCAGTGTCTGATGGAATATTCCGGAGCACTTTGAGGCTAATGGTGAGAAAGGAAATATGTTCAGACCGAAACTGGAGAGAAGCTTCCCGAGAAACTGCTTTGGGACCTGTGCATTCCAGTCACAGTGCTATACCACTCTTCTCATACAGCATCGGGGAAACTCTTTTGGAGAAACAGGTACCAAGTGATATTCAGGAGCATGTTGATGCTGATGGTGAAAAGGGAAATAGCCTCAGACAAAAATTGGAAAGAAGCTTTCTAGGAAAGTGCTCTGTGATATTTGTAATCATCTCACATAGAGAAAGCTTTCTTTACATTATGCAGGTTGGAAACAGTCATGAACGGATCCACGAAGGGACCTTTGTGAGCACATTCTGGATTGTGCTGAAATAGGAAATATCTTCAGATTAAAACTGGAAAGGAGCTTTCTGTGAATCTGATTTTTCTATGTGTATTCATCTCACATTGATGAAGCTTTCTTTACATTACACAGCTTGGAAACACCCTCATGGATGGATCCAAGAAGGGACATTTGGGATCACATTCGGGCCAATGGTGAAAAAGGAAATACCGTCAGATATAAACTGGAGAGAAGCTTTCTCAGAATCTGCTTGGTGATGTGTGCATTCCACTCAGGGAGTTATAACTTTCTTCTCATAAGGCACAGTTTGAAGACTGTTCCTGTAAAACCGAAAGAGTGATATTCGGAGCACATTGAAGAGTATTGCAAAAAGTGAAATGTCGTCCAATAAAAAACAGAAAGAAACACTTGCAGAAACTGCCCTCTGACATGTCCATTCTTTTCACAGGTTTAAAGCTTACTCTAAATTTCCCAGTTTGAAAGTCGGTCTTTGAGGGTTGTGTGAAGGAATAGTAAGTGACGACCGGAGACCTGTGTGAGGCAAGGAAATGTCTACCGTCGAAAATCGGAGACATGCTTTCTGCAAACCTCTTTTGTAATGTTTATATTCATCTCATAATGTTAAATCATTCTTTGGATTCAGTAGTTTGAAATCACTATTTCTGTGGAATTTGAGAAAGGACATTTGGAAACGCTGTTTAGAATATCGTGAAAAAGAAATAACCTCAGAGAGAAAGGAGAAGGAAGCATTCTGTGAAACTGCTCTGTGTCACCTGAATTTTCCTCAAAGAGTTAAGCTTCTCCTTTCATTGAGCTGTATTATAACACTGTTTTTGTTTAGTCTTCGAAGGGATACTCTGGAGGACATTGAGGCTTGCGGTGAGAAAGGAAACGTCTTCAGAGAGAAACTGGAGAGAAGCTTTCTGAGGAGCTGCTTTCTGTCGTGTGCATTCCACTCATAGAAATGTACCTTTCTTCTCCTAGAGGATTCAGGAATCCCTTTTGGAGAAAAAGCTACCAAGAGATATTTGGGAGTATAATGAAGAATATGGTTAAAAAGGAAATATCCTCAGAGAAAAACTGGAAAGAAGATTTCTGTTAAAGTGCTTTGTGTTAGAAATATTTATTCGTCTCACATAGTTAAAACTTTAATTATATTAAACAGTTTGTAAACTCCGTCATGCAGAAATCCATGAAGGGACATTCGGGAAAACATTCAGGCCTACAGTTAAAGAGGAGATATCTACACATAATTACTTGATAGATGCTTTCTGAGAAACTACTTTGTGATGTATGCATTCCATTCAGGGAGCTTTATCTCTGTTCTCACAAGGCAGTGTTCGAACACTGTTCCTGTGAAACCAAAAACGTGATATTTTGGAATGCATTGAGGACTATGGCAAATACTGAAATATAATGTAATAAAATCGAGGAAGAAGCATTCCAGGAATCTACTCTCTGATATCTGCATTCACTTCATAGAATTAATGCTTACTCTATGTGGCCCTATTTCTAAACTCTGTCTTTGAAGAATCTGTGAAGGGATATTTAGTGAAGACCGAAGGCCAGGAAACAACTTCTGATGAAACCTGCAGAGAATCATTCTGAGCAACTGCTTTGCGATGTGTGTATTTGTCTCATAGAGTTAAACCATTCTGTGCATTGAGCAGCTTGAAATCACTTTTTTTGGATCTGAGGAAGTACATTTGGGAACGGTCCTTAGAATATGGGCAAAGAAATATCCTCAGGTAAAATCCAGAAGGAAGCTTTCTGTTAAACTGCTCTGTGTCGTCTTATTTCCACTCACCCAGTTAAGCCTCTCTTTTCATTGAGTAGTGTTCTAACCCTGTGTATGTTTAGCGTGTGATGGGATATTCGGGAGCACTTTGAGGATAACGGTGAAAAAGGAAATATGTTCAGACAGAAACTGGAGAGAAGCTTTCCGAGGAACTCCTTTGTGACTTTTGCATTCCAGTCACAGTTTTATACCTCTCTTCTCATACAGCGTCAGGGAAACCCTTTTGAAGAAACAGATATCAGGTGATATTCAGGAGCATGATGATGGCGATGGTTAAATGGGAAATAGCCTCAGACAAAAACTGGAAAGAAGCTTTCTAGGAAACTACTCAGTAATATGTGTAGTCATCTCACATAGATAAAGCTTTCTTTACATTATGCAGCTTGGAAACTGTCATGCACGGATCCATGAAGGAACCTTTGGGAGCACATTCAGGACTAGGGTGAAAAAGGAAATATCTTCAGATAAAAACTGGAAAGAAGCTGTCTGTGAATCTGCTTTTTGCTGTGTTTATTCATCTCACATAGAGGAAGCTTACTTTACATTAAGCAGCTTGGAAATTCCATCGAGGATGCATTCATGAAGCGATATTTGGGATCGCATTTGGGCATATGGTGAAATAGGAAATATCGTCATATAAAAACTGGAAAGTAGCTTTCTGGAAACTTCTTGGTGATATCTGCATTCCACTCGGAGTTATAAATTTCTTCTCATAAGGCATAGTTTGAACACTGTTTTTCTAAAACTAAAAGAGTGATATTTGGAGCACATTGAAGACTATGGCAAAAAGTGAAATGTCATCCAAAAAAAAAACAGAAAGAAGCACTAAATAAACTGTTATTTGTCATGTTCACTCTTGTGAGAGGGTTAAAGCTTACTCTACATTTCCCAGATTGAAAGTTGGTCTTTTAGGTTTCTGCGAAGGGATAGTAAGTGGCAACCGGGGGCCTGTGTTACACAAGGAAATGTCTTCCATTGAAAATTGGAGAGAAGCTTTCTGCACAACACTTTTGTGATGCTTGTATTCATCTGATAGAGTTAAATCATTCTTTGGATTGAGCAGTTTGAAATCACTGTTTCTGTGGACTCTGAGAAGGAACATTTGGAAGTGCTCCTTAGAATATCCTGAAAAAGAAATAACCTCATAAATAAACCAGAAAGAAGCTTTCTGTGAAACTGCTCTGCATCTTGTGAATTCTGCTCAAACTTTTAAGCTTCTCTTTACATTGAACTTTATCATAACACTGTTTTTGTTTAGTGTGTGAAGGGATATTCAGGAGCGCTTTGAGGCTTACGGTGAGAAAGGAAACATCTTCAGATGGAAACTGAAGAGAAGCTTTCTGAGGAGTTGCTTTGTGACTTGTGCATTCCACTCCCAGAAATATACCTTTATTCTCCTAGAGGATTCCACAATCCCTTTTGGAGAAAAATCTAACAAGAGATGTTCGGGATTATAGAGACCACTATGGTGAAAAGGGAAATATCCTCAGACTAAAACTGGAAAGAATTTTTCTGTGAAACTGCTTTGTGTTAGATATATTTATTCAAATCGCATAGTTAAAACTTTAAATATGTTACACAGTTTGGAAACTGTCATGGACGGATCCATGAAGGGACCTTCAGGAGCACATTCTGGACTAGGGTGAAAAAGGAAATATCTTCAGATAAAAACTGGAAAGAAGCTTTCTGTGAATCTGATTTTTGCTATGTTTATTCATCTCATATAGATGAAGCTTTCTTTACATTATGCAGCTTGGAAACTCTCTCGTGGATGGATCCTTGAAGGGATAATTGTGATAACATTCAGACATATGATGAAAGAGGAAATATAGTCAGATAAAACTGGAGAGACGCTTTCAGAGGAACTGCTTGGAGATGTGTGCATTCCACTCAGGGAGTTATAACTTTCTTCTCATAAGGTACAGTTTGAACCCTGCTGCTGTAAAACCAAAAGAGTGATATTCGGAACTCATTGAAGACTATGGCAAAAAGTCAAATGTCGTCCAATAAAAAAGAGAAAGAAGCACTCAAAGAAACTGCTCTCTGACATGTCCATTATTTTCACATGGTTAAAGCTTACTCTACATTTCCCAGTTTGAAAATCGGTCACTGAGGGTTCTGCAAAGGGATAGTAAAGGCGACCGGAGGCCAGTGTGCAGCAAGGAAATGTCTTCCATCAAAAATTGGAAAGACGCTTTCTGTGCAACTCCTTTGTGATGTTTGTATTCATCTCATAGCGTTAAATCATTCTTTGGATTGAGTAGTTTGAAATCACTGTATCTATGGAATCTAAGAAAAGACATTTGGAAAGGCTCTTTAGAATATCCTGAAAAAGAAATAACCTCAGAGAGAAACCAGAGGGAAACTTTCTATGAAACTACTCCGTGTCACATGAATTCCTCTCACACAATTATGCTTCTCTTTCATTGAGCTGTATCATAACACTGTTTTTGTTTAGTCTGTGAAGGGATAATCTGGAGGTCTTTGAGGCTTACGGTGAGAAAGTAAAAGTCTCCAGATGGAAACTGGAGAGAAGCTTTCTGTGGAGCTGCTGTGCGACGTGTGCATTCCACTCACCTTTCTACTCCTAGAGGATTCCGGCATCCCTTTTGGAGAAAAAGCCACCAAGAGATATTTGGGAGTATAGTGAAGACTATGGTGAGAAAGAAAATATCCTCAGACAAAAACTGGAAAGATTTCTGTGAAACTGCTTTGTGTTAGAAATATTTATTCGTCTCACATAGATAAAACTTTAATTATATTACGCAGTTTGGAAACTCTCTCTTTGAAGGATCTGTGCAGGAATCTGCTCTCTGATTTGTGCATTATCTTCACAGGGTTAATGCTCACCTATGTTGCCCAGTTTCAAAACTCTGTCTTTGAAGAATCTGTGAAGGGATATTTAATGATGCCTGGAGGCTTGTGGTGAGCGAGGAAATGCCTTCCGATGAAACCTGCAGAGAAACGTTTGAACAACTCCTTTGCGATGTGTATATTCATCTCATAGAGTAAAACCATTCTTTGGATGGAGCAGCTTGAAATCACTGTTTTCTGGAATCTGAGGAAGGACATTTGGGAACGATCCTGAGAATATGGAGAGAGAAATATCCTCACGTAAAATCCAGAAGGAATCTTTCTGTAAAACTGCTCTGTGTCATCTTAATTCCTCTCCATCAATTAAGCCTATTTTTTCATTGAGCAGTTTTCTAACCCTGTGTATGTTTAGCGTGTGATGGGATATTCGGGAGCACTTTGAGGCTTATGGTGAAAAAAGAAATATGTTCAGGCCAAAACTGGAGAGAAGCTTTCTGAGGAGCTGCTTTGTAATGTGTGCATTCCACTCACAGAAATATACCTTTCTTCTCCTAAAGGATTCCACAATCGATTTTGGAGAAAAAGCTACGAAGAGATATTCAGGAATACAGCGACGACTATGGTGAAAAAGGAAATATCTTCAGACAAAAACTGGAAAGAAGATTTCTGTGAAACTGCTTTGTGGTAGATATACTTTTTCATCTCGAATAGTTAAAACTTTAATTATATTACGCAGTTTGGAAACTCCGTCATGCACAGATCCGTGAGGGGACATTCGGGAGCACATTCAAGCCTATGGGGAAAGAGGAGATATTTTCAGATAAAAACTGTATTGAAGCTTTCTGAGAAACTACTTTGTGATGTATGCACTCATCTCAGGGACTTATACCTCTTTTCTCACAAGACAGTTTTGAACACTGTTCCTGTGAAACAGAAAAATTGATATTTCATAACGCATTGAGGACTATGGCGAGTAGTGAAATATACTGAAATAAAATCGAGGAAGAAGCATTCCAAGAATCTGCTCTCTGACATGTGCATTCATTTCACAGAGTTAATGCTTAATGTATGTTGCCCAGATTCGACATTCTGTGTTTGAAGAAGCTGTGAAGGGATATTTAGTGATGCCTGGAGGCTTGTGGTGAGCGAGGAAACGCCTTCCAATGAAAGCTTCAGAGAAACGTTCTGAGCAACTACTTTCTGATGGGTGTATTTGTCTCATAGAGGTAACCATCTTTGGATTGAGCAGTTTGAAACCACTGTTTTAGAGGAATCTGAGGAAGGCCATTTTGGAACGAGACTTTGAATATGGGGAAACAAATATCCTCAGGTAATATTCAGAATAAAGCTTTCTTTGAAACTGCTCTGTGTCATCTTAATTCCTCTCACTCAGTTAAGCCTCTCTTTTCATTGAGCAGTTTCTAGCCCTGTGAATGTTTAGCCTGTGATGGGATATTCAGGAGCACTTTGAGGCTAACGGTGAAAAAGGAAATATGTTCACACCAAAACTGGAGAGAAGCTTTCTGAGGAACTGCTTTGTCACGTGTGCATTCCAGTCACCGTGTTATACCTCTCTTCTCATACAGTGTCGGGGAAACCCTTTTGGAGAAACAGGTACCAACTGATAATCGGCAGCGTGTTGAATATGATGGTGAAAAGGGAAATAGCCTCAAAGAAAAACTGGAAAGAAGCTTTCAAGGAAACTGCTGTGTGATATGTGTAGTTATCTCACATAGATAAATCTTTCTTTACATCGTGCAGCTTGGAAACTGTCATGGATGGATCCACAAAGGAACATCGGGAGCACATTCAGGACTATGATGAGAAAGGAAATATCTTCAGATAAAAACTGGAAGGAAGCTTTCTGTAAATCTGTTTTTTGCTAGGTTTATTCATCTCACATAGATGAAGCTTTCTTTACTATACACATCTTGGAAACTCCCTTGTGGATGGATCCACGAAAGGATATTTGGGATCACATTCATGCCTATGGTTAAATAGGAAATAGCGTCAGATAAAAACTGGAGAGAAGCTTTCTGAGAAACTGTTTGGTGATGTGCAAATTCCACTCAGGGGATTATATCTTTCTTCTCATAAGGCACAGTTTGAACAGTGTTCCTGTAAAACGAAAAGAGTGATATTTGGAGCACTTTGAAGACTATGGCAAAAAGTGAAAGGTCGTCCAATAAAAAACAGAAAGAAGCACTCGAAAAAACTGCTCTCTGACATGTCCATTCTTTTCACAGGGTAAAGCTTACTCTGCATTTCCCAGTTTGAAACCCGGTCTTTGAGGGTTCTGCAAAGGGATAATAAGTGGCGATCTGGGGCATGGGTGAGGCCAGGAAATGTCTTAAATAGAAAATCTGAGAGAAGGTTTCTGTGCAACTATTTTGTGATGTTTGTATTCATCTCATAGAGTTAAATCATTCTTTGGATTGAGCAGTTTGAAATCACTGTTTCTGTGGAATCTGAGAGAGGACATTTGTAAACGTTCTTTAGAATATCTTGAAAAAGAAATAAACTCAGTGAGAAAACAGAAGGAACTTTTCTGTGAAACTGCTCTGTGTCACGTGAATTCTGCTCACACAGTTAAGCTCCACTTTTCATTGAGCTGTATCATAACACTGTTTTTTTAGTGTGCGAAGGGATATTCTGGAGGGCTTTGAGGCTTCTGGTGAGAAAGGAAAGTTCTTCAGTAGAAACTAGAGAAACGTTTTGAGCAGCTGCTTTGTGACATGTGCTTTCCACTCACAGAAATATTCCTTTCTTCTCCTAGAGGATTCCAGAATCCCTTTTGAACAAAAAGCTCCCAAGACATATTCGGGAGTATAGCGATGACTATGGTGAAAAAAGAAACATCCAGAGACAAAAACTGGAAAGTAGATTTCTGTGAAACAGCTTTGTGTTAGACATATTTATTCATCTTGCATATTTAAAACTTTAATTATATTACGCAGTTTGAAAACTCCATCATGCACAGATCTGCGACGGGACATTTGGGTGCACATTCTGGCCTACAGTAAAAGAGGAGATATCTTCAGATAAAAACTGGATAGAAATTTTCTGAGAAACTACTTTGTGATGTATGCATTCCACTCAGGGAGTGATACCTCTTTTTTCACAAGGCAGTGTTTGAACACTGTACCTGTGAAACTGAAAAAGTGATATTTCGTTTCACATTGAGGACTATGTCGAATAGTGAAATATACTGAATTAAAATCCAGGAAGAAGCGTTCCAGGAATCTGCTCTATGATATGTGCATTCACTTCACAGTGTTAATGCTTACTCTCTTTTGCCCAGATTTAAAACTCTGTCTTTGCAGAATCTGTGAAAGAATATTTAGTGATGCCCATAGGCTTGTGGTAACCAAGGTAACGTCTTCTGATGAAACTTGCAGAGAAACGTTCTGAGCAACTGCTTTGGCATGTGTGTATTCATCTGAAAGAGTTAAACAATTCTTTGGATTGAGCAGCTTGAAGTCACGCTTTTTGTGGCATCTGAGGAAGTACATTTGAGAACAATCCTCAGAATATGGAGAAAGCAATATCCTCAGGAAAAATCCAGTAGAAAGCTTTCTGTGAAACTGCCCCATGTCATCTTCATTCCTCTCACTCAATTAAGCCTCTTTTCATTGAGCAGTTTTCTAACCCTGTGTATGTTTAGCGTGTGATGGGATATTCGGGAGCACTTTGAGGCTAATGGTGAAAAAGGAAATATGTTCGGACCGAAACTGGAGAGAAGGTTTCCGAGGAACTGCTTTGTCACATGTGCATTCCAATCACCGTGTTATCCCTCTCTTCTCATACAATGTAGGTAAAACCCTTTTGGAGAAACAGGTACCAAGTGATATTTGGGAGCATGTTGATGTCGATGGTGAAAATGGAAATAGCCTCAGACAAAAACTGGAAAGAAGCTTTCTAGGAAACTACTCTGTGATATGTGTAATCATCACACATAGATAAAGCTTTCTTTACATTATGCAGCTTAGAAACTGTCATGGACAGATCCACGAAGGGACCTTCATGAGCACATTCTTGACTATGATGAAAAAGGAAATATCTTCAGATAAAAACTGGAAAGAAGATTTCTGTGAATCTCATTCTCCTATGTTTATGCATCTCACATAGATGAAGATTCCTTTACATTACTCATCTTGGAAACTCAATCATGGATGGATCCACGAAGGTATATTTGGGATCGCATTTGGGCCTATTGTAAAAGAGGAAACATAGTCAGATAAAAACTGGAGAGAAGCTTTCTGAGAAACTGTTTGGTGATGTGTGCATTCCCCTCAGGGATTTATAACTTTATTCTCATAAGGCACAGTTTGAACACTTTTCCTGTAATGCCAAAAGAGTGATATTAAGAGCACATTGAAGACTATGGCAAAAAGTGAAATGTCGTCCAATAAAAAACAGAAAGAAACACTAAAAGAAACTGCTCTCTGACATGTCCACTCTTTTCACAGGGTTAAAGCTTACTCTACACTGCCCAGTTTGAAAGTTGATCTTTGAGGATTCTGTGAAGTGATAGTAAGTGGAAACGGAGGCCTGTGTGAGGCAAAGAAATGTCTTCCATTGAAAATCGGAGAGAAGCTTCCTGCACAACTCCTTTGAGAGGCTGTATTCATCACGTAGAGATAAATCATTCTTTGGATTGAGCTGTTTGAAATCACTGTCTCTGGGGAATCTGAGGAAGGACATTTGGAAACACTCTTTAGAATATCCTGAAAAAGAAATAACCTCAGAGAGAAACCAGGAGGAAGCTTTCTGTGAAACTGCACTGTGTCACGTGAATTCCACTCACACATTTAAGCTTCTCTTTTCATTGAGCTGTATCATAACACTGTTTTTGTTTAGTCTGTGAAGGGATATTCTGGAGGGCTTTGAGGCTTATGGTGAGTAAGGAAACGCCTTCACATAGTAACTGGAAAGAAGATTTCTGATGAGCTGCTTTCTGACGTGTGCATTCCACTCACAGAAATATACCTTCTTCTCCTAGAGGAATCCGGAATCCCTTTTGGAGAAAAAGTTTCAAAACAGACATTCGGGAGCATAGGGAAGGCTATGGTGAAAAAGGAAATATCCTCAGAGAAAAACTGGTAAGAAGACTTCTGTGAAACTGCTTTGTGTTAGATATATTTATTCATCTCTCATAGTTAAAACTTTCATTATAATACGCAGTTTGGAAACTCCGTCATGCAGAGATTTGCAAAGTGATGTTCGAGAGCACATCCAGGCCTATGATGAATGAGGAGATGTCTTCAGGTAAAAACTAGATAGAAGCTTGCTGAGTAACTAATTTATTTTGTATGCATTCCACCCAGGGAGTTATACCTCTTGTCCCACAAGGCAGTCTTTGAACACTGTTCTTGTGAACCAGAAAAAGTGATATTTCGGAATGCATTGAGGACTCTGGCGAATAGTGAAATGTACTGAAATACAATCGAGGATGAAGCGTTCCAAGAATCTGCTCTCTGATATGTGCATTCACTTAACAGAGGTAATGCTTACTCTATGTTGCCCAGTTTCGAAACTCTGTCTTCGAAGAATCTGAGAAGGGATATTCAGTGATGCCCGGAGGCTTGTGCTGTGTGATGAAACGTCTTCCGGTGAAACCTGCAGAGAAACGTTCTGAGCAACTGCTATGTGATGTATGTATTCGTCTCCTAGAGGTAAACCATTCTTTGCATTGAGCGGTGTGAAATAAATGTTTTTGTGGCATCTGAGGAAGGACATTTGAGAACGATCCATAGAATATGGAGTAAGAAATATCCTCAGATAAAATCCAGAAGGAAGCTTTCTGTGAAACTGGTCTTTGTCATCTTAATTCCTCTGAGTCAGATAAGCCTCTCTTTTCATTGAGCAGTTGTCTATCCCTGTGTATGCTTAGCGTGTGATGGGATATTCAGGAGCACATTGAGCCTAACAGTGAAAAATGAAATAGGCTCAGACCAAAAGTGTAGAGAAGCTTTACGACGAACTGCTTTGTGATGTGTGCATTCCAGTCACAGTGATTTACTTCTCTTCTCATACAGCATCAGAGAAACCCTTTTGGAGAAACAGGTAACAAGTGATATTCCGGAGCATGTTGATGCCGATGGTGAAAAGGGAAATAACCTTAGACAAAAACTGGAAGGAAGCTTTCTAGGAAACTACACTTGAAAAGTGTAATCATCGCATATAGATAAAGCTTTTTTAACATTAAGCAGCTTGGAAACTGTCATGAAAGGATCCATGCAGGGCCATTCAGGAGCACATGCAGGACTACGGTGAAAAAGGAAATATCTTCAGATAAAAACGGTAAAGAAGCTTTCTGTGAATCTGTTTTTGCTATGTTTATTCATTTCACATTCATGAAGCCTTCCTTACATTTCTCACCTTGGAAACTCCTTCGTGAATGGATCTGTGAAACGATATTTGAGATCACATTCGGGCCTATGGTGAAAGAGGAAATATAGTCAGATTAAAACTGGAGAGAAGCTTTCTCAGAAACTGCTTGGTGTTGTGTGCATTCCACTCAGGGAGTTATAACTTTCTTCTCATAAGGCACAGTTTGAACACTGTTCCTGTGAAACCTAAAGACTGATATTTGGAGCACCCTGAAGACTATGGCAAAAAGTGAAATGGTGTATAATAAAAAACAGAAAGAAGCTCTCGAAGAACCTACTCTCTGACATGTCTATTATTTTCACAGGGTTAAAGCTTACTCTACATTTCCCAGTTTGAAAGTCGGACTTTGAGGGTTCTGCAAAGGGATAGTAAGTGGCGACCGGAGGCCTGTGTGAGGCAAGGAAATGCCTTCCATGGAAAATCGGAGGGAAGCTTTCCACACGCGTCTTTTTGATGTTTGTATTCATCTCATAGAGTTAAATCATTCTTTGGATTGAGCAGTTTGAAATCACTGTTTCTGTGGAACCTGAAAAAGGACATTTGGAAATGCTCTGCAGAGAAACTTTCTGAGCAACCGCTTTGTGATATATGTATTCGTCTCCTAGAGTTAAACCATTCTTTGGATTGAGCAGTGTGAAATACCTGTTTTTGTGGCATCTGAGGAAGGACATTTGAGAACGATCCTTAGAATATGGAGTAAGAAATATCCTCAGGTAAAATCCCGAAGGAAGCTTTCTGTGAAACTGCTCTGTGTCATCCTAATTCCTCTCAGTCAGATAAGCCTCTGTTTTCATTGAGCAGTTTTCTAGCCCTCTGTATGCTTAGTGGGTGATGGGATATTCGTGAGCACCTTGAGCCTAACAGTGAAAAAGGAAATATGTTCAGGCCTAAACTGGAGAGAAGCTTTACGATGAACTGCTTTGTGACGTGTGCATTGCAGTCACAGTGATTTACCTCTCTTCTCATACAGCATCAGGGAAACCCTTTTGAGAAACAGATAACAAGTGATATTCCGGAGCCTGTTGATGCCAATGGTGAAAAGGGAAATAGCCTTAGACAAAAACTGGAAGGAAGCTTTCTAGGAAACTACTCTGTGATATCTGTAATCATCTCACTTAGATAAAGCTTTCTTTATATTAAGCAGCATGGAAAATGTGATGGACGGATCCACAGAGGGCCCTTTGGGAGCACACGCAGGACTATGGTGAAAAAGGAAATATCTTCAGATAAAAACGGTAAAGAAGGTTTCTGTGAATGTGATTTTTCCATGTTTATTCATTTCACATTCATGAAGCTTTCCTTACATTACGCAGCTTTGAAATTCCCTTGTGGATGGGTCCGCAAAGGGATATTTGGGATCACATTCGGGCCTATGGTGAAAGAGGAAATATAGTCAGATAAAAACTGGAGAGGAGCTTTCTGAGAAACGGCTTGGTGATGTGAGCATTTCACTCAGGGGTTTAAAACTTTCTTCTTATAAGGCGCAGTTTGAACAGTGTTCCTGTGAAACCAAAGACTGATATTCGGAGCACATTGAAGACTACGGCAAAAAGTGAAATGTCGTCCAATAAAAAACAGAAAGAAGCAATTGAAGAAACTGCTCTCTGACATATTCATTCTTTTCCCAGGTATAAAGCTTACTCTACATTTGCCAGTTTGAAAGTCGGTCTTTGAGGGTTCTGCTAAGGGATAGTAAGTGGCGACCGGAGGCCTGTGGGAGGCAAGGAAATGTCTTCCATGGAAAATTGGAGGGAAGCTTTCCATGCACGTCTTTTTTGATGTTTGTATTAATCCGTAGAGTTAAATATTTCTTTGGATTGAGCAGTTTGAAATCACTGTTTCTGTGGAATCTGAGAAAGAACATTTGGAGATGCTCTTTAGAATATCCTGAAAAAGAAAAAAACCTAAGAGAGAAATCAGAAGGAATCATTCTGTGACACAGCTCTGTGTCACGTGAATTCCACTCACACAGTTAAGCATCACTTTTCATTGAGCTGTATCATAGCACTGTTTTTGTTTAGTCTGTGAAGGGATATTCTGGAGGGCTTTGAGGCTTACAGTGAGAAAGGAAACGTCTTCAGATAGAAACTGGAGAGATTTCTCAGGAGCTGCTTTGTGACATGTGCATTCCACTCACAGAAATATAGCTTTCTTCTCCTAGAGGATTCCAGAATCCCTTTTGGAGAAAAAGCTACCAAGTGATGTTCGGGAGTATAGTGACGACTATGATGAAAAAGGAAATATCCTCAGACAAAAACTGGAAGGAAGACTTGTGTGAAACTGCTTTGTGTTAGATATATTTATTTGACTCGCAGAGTTAAAACTTTAATTATATTATGCAGTTTAGAATCTCCGTAATGCATAGATCCGGTAGGGACATTCGGGAGCACATTCAGGCCTATGGTGAAAGAGGAGATATCTTCAGATAAAAACTGGATAGAAGCTTTCTGAGAAACTTTCTTGTGATGTATGCATTCCAGTCAGGGAGTTATACCTCTTTTCTCACCAACCAGTGTTTGAACACTGTTCTTGTGAAACCGAAAATGTGATATATTGGAATGCCTTGAGAACTATGGTAAGAAGTGAAATATACTGAAATAAAATTGCACAAGATGCCTTCCAAGAACCTCCTCTCTGATATGTGAATTCACTTCACAGTGTTAATGCTTACTCTATGTTTTCTAGTTTCCATAGTCTGTCTTTGAAGAATGTGTGAAGGGATACTTAGTGACGCCTGCAGGCTTGTGGTGAGCTAGGAAACGTCTTCCAATGAAACCTGCAGAGAAACGTTCGGAGCAACTGCTTTGCGATGTGTGTATTCGTCTCTTAGAGTTGAACCATTCTTTGGATTGAGCAGCTTGAAGTCACTGTTTTTGTGGCATATGAGGAAGGACCTCTGGGAACGATCCTTAGAATATGGAGAAAGAAATATCCTCAGGTAAAATCCAGAAGGAAGCTTTCTGTGAAACTGCTCTGTGTCGTTTTAATTCCTCTCACTGAGATATGCATCTCTTTTCATTGAGCAGTTTTCTAGCCCTGTGTATGTTTAGCGTGTGATGGGATATTTGGGAGCACTTTGAGGCTTACAGTGAAAAAGGATGTTCAGACCGAAACAGGAGAGATGCTTTCCGAGGAACTGCTTCGTGATGTGCATTCCACTCAGGGAGTTATATCTTTCTTCTCATAAGGCACAGTTTGAACACTGTTCCTGTAAAACCAAAAGGGTGATATTCGGAGCACATTGAAGACTGTGGCAAAAAGTGAAATGTCGTCCAATAAAAAACAAAAGAAGCACTAGAAGAAACTGCTTTCTGATACGTCCATTCTTTTCACAGGGTTAAAACTTACTCCACATTCCCCAGTTTGAAAGTCCGTCTTTGAGGTTTTTGTGAAGGGATAGTAATTGGCAAGCGGAGGTGTGTGTGAGGCAAGGAAATATCTTCCATCGACAATTGGAGAGAAGCTTTCTGGGCAAACGTTTTGTGATGTTTTCATTCATCTCAGAAGGTTAAATCATTCCTTGGATCCAGCAGTTTGAAATCACTGCTTCTGTTTAAGCTGGGAAAGAATATTTGGAAACCTTCTTTAGAATACCCTGCAAAAGAAATAATCTCAAACAGAATCCAGAAGGAAGCTTTCTGTGAAACTACTCTGTGTCACCTGAATTCCGCTCACAAAGTTCAGCATCTCTTTCCATTGATCAGTATCATAACACTGTTTATGTTTAATCTGTGAAGGGATATTCTGGAGCATTTCGCAGCTTGCAGTGAGAAAGGAAATATCTTTAGACAGAAACTTGAGAGCAGCTTTCTGTGGAGCTCTTTTGACATGTGCATTACACTTACAGAAATATACCCTTCGTATCATAGAGGATTTCGGAATTCCTTTTGGAGAAAAAGCTACCAAGAGACATTCTAGAGTATAGGGATGGATATGGTGAAAAAGGAAACATCCTCAGACAAAAACCGGAAAGAAGATTTCCGTGAAATTGCTTTGTGTTAGATATACTTATTCATCTTGCATAGTTAAAACTTTTCTTATATTACGCAGTTTGGAACTCCATCATGGACGGATCCATGAAGGGACATTCGGGAGCATATTCAGGTCAACAGTGAAAAAGGAAATATCTTCAGATAAAAACAGGATAGAAGCTTTCTGAGAAACTCCTTTTAGTGTATGCATTCCACTCAAGGACTTATATCTCTTTTCTCATGAGGCAGTGTTAGAACACTGTTCCTTTGAAATCGAAAAAGTGATATTTTGGGGCACATTGAATACTATGGCGAATAGTGAAATATACTGAAATAAAATCGAGGAAGAAGCGTTCCAAGAATCTGCTTTCTGATATGTGCATTCACTTCACAGAGTTAATGCTCACTCTATGTTGCCCAGTTTCGAAACTCTGTCTTTGAAGAATCTGTGAAGGTCTATTTAGTGATGCCTGGAGGCTTGTGGTGAATAAGGAAACGTCTTCTGATGAATCCTGCAGAGAAACTTTCTGAGCAACTGCTTTGCGATGTGTGTATTCATCTCATAAAGTTATACATTCATTGGATTTAGCAGCTTGAAATCACTGTTTTTGTGGAATCTGAGGAAGGACATTTGGGAACGATCCTTAGAATATGGAGAAAGAAATATCCTCAGCCAAAATCCAGAAGGAAGCTTTCTGTGAAACTGCTCTGTGCCGTCCTAATTCCTCTCGCTGAGTTAAGCCTCTCTTTTCTTTGATCAGTTTTCTAACCCAATGAATGCTTAGCGTGTGATGGGATATTCGGGAACACTTTGAGGCTTACTGTAAAAAAGGAAATATGTGTAGATCGGAGCTTGAGAGAAGCTTTCAGAGGAACTACTTTAGACGTGTGTATTTCAGTCACAGTGTTATACCTCTCTTCTCATACAGCGTCGGGGAAACACTGTTGGATAAACAGGTACCAAGTGATATTCGGGAGTATGTTGATGCCACCTGTGAAAAGTGAAATAGCCTCAGACAAAAACTGGAAAGAAGCTTCCTAGGAAACTACACTGTGATACGTGTAGTCATCTCAAATAGATAAAGCTTTCTTTACACTCACAGCTTGGAAACTGTCATGCACGGATCCACGAAGGGAACTTTGTGAGTACACTCTGGACTATGGTGAAAAAGGAAATATCTTCAGATAAAAACTGGAGAGAAGCTTTCTGAGAAACTGCATGATGATGTGTGCATTCCCCTCAGGGAATTATAACTTTCTTCCCCTAAGGTACAGTTAGAACACTGTTCCTGTAAAACCAAAAGAGTGACATTTGGAACACAATGAAGACGACGGCAAAAGGTGAAATGTCGTCCAATAAAAAACAGAAAAAAGCACTCGAAGAAACTGGTCTCTGACATGTCCATTCTTTTCACAGGGTTAAATCTTACTCTGCATTTCCTAGTTTGAACGTCGGTCTTTGAGGTTTCTGTGAAGGGATATTAAGTGGTGACCGGAGGCCTGTGTGAGGCAAGAAATGTCTTCCAACGAAAATCGGAGAGAAGTTTTCTGTGTAACTATTTTGTGATGTTTGTATTCACGTCATAGAGTTAAAAAATTCTTTGGATTGAGCAGTTTCAAATCACTGTTTCTGTGGAATCTGAGAAAGGACATTTGGAAACGCTCTTTAGAATATCCTGAAAAAGAAATAACCTCAGAGAGAAACCAGGAGGAAGCTTTATGTGAAACTGCTCTGTGTCACGTGAATTCTGCACACACAGTTAAGCTTCTCTTTCACTGAGCTGTATCATAACACTGTTTTTGTTTATTCTGTGAAAGGATATTCTGGAGGGTTTTGAAGCTTATGGTGAGAAAGGAAACGTCTTCAGATAGAAACTGGAGGGAAGTTTTCTGAGGAGCTGCTTTGTGACGTGTGCATTCCACTCACAGAAATATACCTTTCTTCTCCTAGAGGATTCTGGAAACTCTCTTGGAGAAAGAGTTACAAAACAGATATTTGGGAATATACGGAAGGCTATGGTGAAAAAGGAAACATCCTCAGACAAAATTGGAAAGAAGATTTCTGTGAAACTGCTTTGTGTTAGATATATTTATATATCTCGCATAGTTAAAACTTTACTTATATTACGCAGTTTGGAAACTCCATCATGCACATATCCGTGAAGGGATGTTTGGGAGCACATTCAGCTCTACGATGGAAGAGGAGATATCTTCAGATAAAAACTGGAGAGAAACTTTCTGAGTAACCACTTTGTGATGTATGCATTCCACTCAGGAAGTTATACCTCTTTTCTCACAAGGTAGTGGTTGAACACTGTTCCTGTGAAACCGAAAATGTGATATTTCAGAACACATTAAGGAATATGGCGAAGAGTGAATTATACTGAAATAAAATCGAGGAAGAAGCGTGCCATGAATCTGCTCTTTGATATGTGCATTCGCTTCACAGAGTTAATGCTTACTCTATGTTTCCCAGTTTTGAAGCTCTGTCTTTTAAGAATGTGTGAAAGGATATTTAGTGATGCCCGGAGGCTTGTTGTGAGCAAGGAAACGTCTTCCCTTGAAACCTGTATGGAAACGTACTGAGCAACTGATTTGCGATGTGTGTATTTGTCTCCTAGAGTTAAACCATTCTTTCGAATGAGGAGCTTGAAATCACTGTTTTGGTGGAATCTGAGGAAGGATATTTGGGAACGATCCTTAGTATATGGGAAAGAAATATCCTTAGGTAAAATCCAGAAGGAAGTGTTCTGTGAAACTGCTCTGTGTTGTCTTAATTCCTCTCGCTCAGTTAAGCCTCTCTTTTCGTTGTGCAGTTTTCTAGCCCTGTGTGTGTTTACAATGTGTTATGGGATATTCAGGAGCACTTTGAGGCTAATGGTGAAAAAGGAAATATGATCAGAACGAAACTAGAGAGAAGCTTTCTGAGGAACTGCTTCGTGACGTGTGCATTCCAGTCACAGTGTTTTTCCTCTCTTCTCATAAAGCGTCGGGGAAACCCTTTTGGAAAAACAGCTACCAAGTGATATTCGGGAGCATGTTGATGCTGATGGTGAAAAGAGAAATAGTCTCAGAGAAAAACTGGAAAGAATATTTCTAGGAAACTACTCTGTGATATGTGTAATCATCTCACATAGATAAAGCTTCCTTTACTTTATGTAACTTGGAAATTGTCATGGACGGATCCACGAAGGGACCTCGGGAGCACATTCAGGACTATGGTGAAAAAGGAAATATCTTCAGATGAAAACTGGAAAGAAGATTTCTATGAATCTGTTTTTTCTATATTTATACACCTCACATAGATGAAGCTTTGTTTATTTACACAGCTTGTAAACTCCCTCATGGTTGGATCCGCGAAGGGAAATTTGAGATCACAGTTGGGCCTCTGATGAAATAGAAAATATAGTCAGATAAAACCTGAAGAGAAGCTTTCTGAGAAATTGTTTGGTGATGTGTGCATTCCACTCAGGGATTTATAATTTTCCTCCCATAAGGCACAGTTTGAACACTGTTCCTGTAAAACCAAAAGAGTGATATTCGGAGCACATTGAAGACTATGACAAAAAGTAAAATGTCATCCAATAAAAAACAGAAAGAAGCACTCGAAGAAACTGCTCTCTGACATGTCCATTCTTTTCACAGGGTTAAAGCTTATTCTTCATTTCCCACTTTGAAATTCAGTCTTTGAGGGTTCTGCAAAGTGATAGTAAGTGGTGACCGGAGGTCTGGGTGAGGCAACGAAATGTCTTTCATCAAAAATCAGAGAGAAGCTTTCTGTGCACATCTCTTGTGATCTTTGCATTCGTCTCATAGACTTAAATCATTCTTTGGATTAACCAGTTTGAAACCACAGTTTCTGTGGATTCTGAGAAAGGACATTGGGAAACGCTCTTTAGAATATCCTGAAAAAGAATTAACCTCAGCGAGAAACCAGAAGGAAGCTTTCTGTGAAACTGCTTTGTTTCACGTGAATTCTGCTCACACAAATAAGCTTCTCTCTTCATAGAACAGTATCATAACACTATTTTTGTTTAGTCTACAATGGGATATTCACGAGCTCTTTGAGGCTTACGGTAAGAAAGAAACGTCTTCAGTTAGAGACCAGAGAGAAGCTTTCTGAAGAGCTGCTTTGTGATGTCTGCATTCCACTCACAGAAATATACCTTTCTACTGCTAGAGGATTCTGGAATCCCTTTTGGAGAAAAAGCTACCAAGAGATATTTGGGAGTATAGCAACGACTATTTTGAAAAGGGAAATATCCTGAGACAAAAACTGGAAAGAAGATTTCTGTGAAACCGCATTGTGTTAGATATATTCATTCGCCTCGCATAGTAAAAACTTTAATTATATTACGCAGTTTGCAAACTCTGTCATCCACAGTTTTGCGAAGGGACATTCGGGAGCACATTCAGGCCTACGATGAAAGAGGAGATATCTTCAGATAAAAACTGGATAGAAGCTTTCTGAGAAACTACTTTATGATGTATGCATTCCACTCAGGGAGGTATACCTCTTTTCTCACAAGGCAGTGTTTGAACACTGTTCCTGTGAAACCGAAAAAGAAATATTTTGGAACGCATTCAGTACTATGGCGAGTAGTGAAATATACTGAAATAAAATCAAGGAAGAAGCGTTCCAAGAATCTGCTCTCTGATATGGGCATTCAGTTCTCAGAGTTAATGCTTACTCTATGTTGCCCAGTTTTGAAACTCTGTCTTTGAAGAATCTGTGAAGGGATATTTAGTGACGCCCAGAGGCTTGTGGTGAGTGAGGAAACCTGTTCCAATGAAACCTGCAGAGAAACGTTCTGAGCAACTGCATTGCGATGTGTACATTCGTCTCCTAGAGTTAAACCATCCTTTGGATTGAGCAGCTTGAAATCACTGTTTTTGTGGAATCTCAGGAAGCTTTCTCTGAAACTGCTCAGAAATATCCTCAGAAAAAATTCTGTAAGAAGCTTCCTGTGAAACTGTTCTGTGTCATCTTAATTCCTCTCGCTCAGTTAAGCCTCCCTTTTTATGGAGCAGTTTTCTAGCCCTGTGTATGTTTAGCGTGTGATGGGATATTCGGAAGCACTTTGAGGCTGATGGTGAAAAAGGAAATATGATAAGACCGAAATTGGAGAGAAGCTTTCCGAGGAACTGGTTTGTGACGTGTGCATTCCAGTCACAGTGTTATACCTCTCTTCTCCTCCAGCATCAGGGAAACCCTTTTGGTGAAAAAGGTACCAAGTGATATTCGGGAGCATGTAGATGCTGATGGTGAAAAGGGAAATAGCATCAGAAAAAATCTGGAAAGAAGCTTTCTCGGAAAATACTTTGTGATATTTGTAATCATGTCACATAGATAAAGCTTTCTTTACATTACACAGCTTGGAAACTGTCATGGACGGATTGACGAAGGGACTTTCGTTGGCACATTCTGGACTATGGTGAAAAAGGAAATATCTTCAGATAAAAACTGGAAAGAAGATTTCTGTGAATCTTCTTTTTGCTGTGTTTATTCATCTCACAAAGATGAAGCTTTCTTTATATTACAAAGCTTGGAAACTCTCTCGTGGATGGATCCGTGAAGGGATATGTGGGATCCCATTCGGACCTATGATGAAATAGGAAATATAAGCAGATAAAAGCTAGAGAGTAGGTTTCTGAGAAACTGCTTGGTGATGTGTGCATTCCACTCAGGAAGTTATAACTTTCATCTCATAAGGCAGAGTTTGAACACTGTTCTTGTAAAACCAAAGGAGTGATATTCGGATCACATTGAAGACTATTGCAAAAAGTGAAATGTAGTCCAATAAAAACCAGAGAGAAGCCCTCAAAGAAACTCCTCTCTGACATGTCCATTCTTTCACAGGGTTAAAGCTTACTCTACCTTTCAATGTTTGAAAGTCGGTTTTTAAGGTTTCTGCCAAGGAATCGTAAGTGGAGACAGGAGGCCTGTGTGAGGCAAGGAAATGTCTCCCATCAAAAATTGGAGAGAATCTTTCTGCACAACTCTTTTGTGATGTTTGTATTCATCTCATAGAGTTAATTCATTCTTTGGATTGAGCATTTTGAAATCACTGTTTCTATGGAATCTGAGAAAGGACATTTGGAAGCGCTCTTTAGAATATCTTGAAAAAGAAATAACCTCAGAGAGAAATCAGAGGTAAGTTTTCGGCGTGAATGCTCTGTGTCTCGAGAATTCCGCTCACATATTTAAGCTTCTCTTTTCTTTGAGATGTATCATAACACTGGTTGTCTTTAATCTGCAGTGGAATATTCTGGAGGACTTTACGGCTTACGGTGAGAAAGGAAACGTCTTCAGATAGAAACTGGAGAGAAGCTTTCTGAGGAGCTTCTTTGTGACGTGTGCATTCCACTCACAGAAATATACCTTTCTTATCCTAGAGAATTCTGGAATCCCTTTGGGAGAAAAAGCTACCAAGAGATATTTGGGAGTATAGCAACGACTATGCTGAAAAACGAAATATCCTCAGATAAAAAGTGGAAAGATTTCTGTGAAATTGCTTTGTGTTAAATATATTCATTCATCTCGCATAGTTAAAACTTTAATTATATTACACAGTTTGGAAACTCCGTCATACACACATCTGCAAAGGGACATTCGGGAGCACATTCAGGCCTACAGTGAAAGAGGTGATATCTTCAGATAAAAAGTGGATAGAAGCTTTCTGAGAAACTGCTTTGTGATGTATGCATTCCACTCAGGGAGTTATACCTCTTTTCTCAAAAGGCAGCATTTGAACACGTTTCCTGTGAAACGGAAAAAGTGATATTGTGGAACGAATTGAGGACTATGGCGAATAGTGAAATATACTGAAATAACAACGAGGAAGAAACGTTCCAAGAATCTGCTCTCTGATATGTGCATTCATAGCACAGAATTAATTTTTACTCTTCATTGCCCAGGATCAATATTCTGTCCTTGACGAATCTGTGAAGGGATACTTATTGAGGCCCAAAGGCTTGTGGTGAGCAAGAAAGCATCTTCCGATGAAACTCGCAGAGAAACGTTCTGAGCAACTGCTTTGCGGTGTGTGTATTCATCGCCTAGAGTTAAACCATTCTTTGGATTGAGCAGCTTGAAATCACTGTTTTTTTGGCATCTGAGGAAGGACATTTGGGAACGATCCTTAGAATATGGAGAAAGAAATATACTCAGGTAAAATCCAGTAGGAAGTTTTCTGTGAAACTGCTCTGTGTCGTCTTAATTCCTCTCGATCAGATATGCCTCCCTTTTCATTGAGCAGTTTTCTAGCCCTGTGTATGTTTAGCGTTTGATGGGATATTCGGGAGCACATTGAGGCTTACAGTGAAAAAGGAAATATGTTCAGACCAAAACTGGAGAGAAGTTTTCGGAGGAGCTGCTTTGTGATGTGTGCTTTCCTGTCACCATGTAATACCTCTCTTCTCATACAGAATAACGGAAACCCTTTTGGAGAAACAGGTACCAAGTTATATTCATAAGCATGTTGATGCCGATAGTGAAAAGCAAAATAGCCTCAGACAAAAACTGGAAAGAAGCTTTCTAGGAAACTACTCTGTGATATGTGTAATCATCTCACATATATAAAGCTTTCTTTACATTACACAGCTTAGAAACTGTCTTGGACAGATCCACGGAGGGACCTTCGGGAGCACATTCTGGACTATGGTGAAAAAGGAAATATCTTCAGATAAAACCTGGAAAGAAGCTTTCTGTGAATCTGCTTTTTTCTATGTTTATTCATCTTACATAGATGAATTTTTCTTTACATTATGCAGCTTGGAAACTCCTTCGTGGATGGATTTGCGAAGGGATATTTGGGATCACACTGAGTCCCACGGTGAAATAGCAAATATAGTCAGATAAAAACTGGAGAGAAGCTTTCTGAGAAACTGCTTTGTGAAGTGTGCATTCCACTCACAGTGTTATACCTCTCGTCTCATACAGCATCGGTGAAATCATTTTGCAACAACAGGTACCAAGTGATATTCAGGAGCATGTTGATGCCAATGGTGTAAATGGAAATAGCCTCAGACAAAAAATGGAAAGAAGCTTCCTAGGAAACTATTCTGTGATATTTCTTATCATCTCACATAGATAAAGCTTTCTTTACATTACGCAGCTTAGAAACTGTCTGGGACGGTTCCACGGAGGGACCTTCAGGAGCACATTCCGGACTATGGTGAAAAAGGAAATATCTTCAGATAAAACCTGGAAAGAAGCTTTCTGTGAATCTGCTTTTGGCTATGTTTATTCATCTCACATAGATGAAGCTTTCTTTACATTACACAGCTTGGAAACTCCTTCATGGATGGAATCGCGAAGGGATATTTGGGATCACATTGAGGCCTACGGTGAAATAGCAAATATAGTCAGATTAAAACTGGAGAGAAGCTTTCTGAGAAACAGCTTTGTGACGTGTGCATTCTACTCACAGTGTTATACGTCTCGTCTCATACAGCATCAGGGAAATCGTTTTGGAACAACAGGTACCAAGTGATATTCGGGAGCATTTTGATGCCGATGGTGAAAAGGGAAACAGCCTCCAACAAAAACTGGAAGGAAGCTTTCTAGGAAAATAGTCTGTGATATTTCTAATCATCTCATATAGATAAATCTTTCCTTACATTACGTAGCTTGGAAACTCATGGACGGATCCACGAAGGGACTTTCGGATGCACATTCAGGACCATGGTGAAAAAGGAAATATCTTCAGAAAAAACCTGGAAAGAAGATTTCTGTGAATCTGCTTTTTGCTATGTTTATTCATCTCACATGGATGAATCTTTCTTTATATTACACAGCTTGGAAACTCCCTCGTGGATGGATCCACGAAGGGATATTTGGGATGACATTCGGGCCTGTGTTGAAGTAGGAAATATAGTCAGATAAAAACTGGAGAGAAGCTTTCTGAGAAACTGCTTGGTGATGTGTGCATTCCACTCAGGAAGTTATAACTTTCTTCTCATAAGGCACAGTTTGAACACTGTTCCAGTAAAAGCAAAAGAGTGATATTTGAAACACATTGAAGACTATGGAAAAAAGTGAAATGCTGTCCCATAAGAAAACAGAAAGAAGCACTCGAAGTAACTGCTCTCTGTCATGTCCATTCTTTTCACAGGGTTAAACCTTGCTCTACATTTCCTAGTTTGAAAGTTGGCATTTGAGGTTTCTCCGAAGGGATAGTAAGTGGTGACTGGAGGCCTGTGTGAGGAAAGGAAATGTCTTCCATCTAAAATCAGAGAGATGCTTTCTGCGCAACAATTTTGTGATATTTGTATTCATCTCATAGAGTTAAATCATTCTTTGATTAAGCAGTTTGAAATCACTCTTTAAGTGCAATCTGAGAAAGGTCATTTGGAAACGCTCTTTAGAATATCCTGAAAAAGAAATAACCTCAGAAAGAAACCAGAACGAAGCTTTCTGTTAAACTGCTCTGTGCCCTGTGAATTTCCCTGACACAGTTATGCTTCTCTTTTCATTTATTTGTATCATAACACTGTTTTTGTTTAGTCTGCGAAGGGATATTCTGTAGGAATTTGAGGCTTACGGTGAGAAAGGAAACGTCTTCATATAGAAACTGGAGAGAAGCTTTCCAAGGAGCTGCTTTGTCACGTGTGCCTTCCACTCACAGAAATATGCCTTTCTTCTCCTAGGATTCTGCAATCCCTTTTGAAGAAAAAGCTACCAAGGCATATTCGGGAGTATAGCGATGACTATGATGAAAAAGAAAATATCCTCAGACAAAAAGTGGAAAGCAGATTTCTGTGAAACTGCTTTGTGTTAGACATATTTATTCATCTCACATAGTTAAAACTTAAATTATATTACGCGGGTTGGAAACTCTGTCATGCACAGATCCATGAACGGACATTCAGGAGCACTTTCAAGCCAACAGAGAAAAAGGAAATATCTTCAGATAAAAACGGAATTTAAG
Organism: Colobus angolensis palliatus; assembly: GCF_000951035.1. NCBI lineage: Eukaryota > Metazoa > Chordata > Mammalia > Primates > Cercopithecidae > Colobus > Colobus angolensis. The sequence goes on from NW_012118299.1 coordinate 920,339, forward strand.
CTTTCTAAGAAACTATTTTGTGATGTATGCATTCCACTCGGTGTTATACCTCTTTTCTCACAAGGCAATGTTTGAACACTGTTCCTGTAAAACCGAAAATGTATTATTTCAGAACCCATGTAGGACTATGGCAAAAAGTGCAATATACTGAAATAAAATCGAGGAAGAAGCATTCCAAGAATCTGCTCTCTGATATGTGCATTCACTTCACAAAGTTAATGCTTACTCTATGTTGTGCAGTATTGAAACTCTGTTTTTCAAGAATCTGTGAAAGGATATTTAGTGCAGCCCGGAGGATTGTGGTGAGCGAGGAAACATGTTCTGATGAAACCTGCAGAGAAACGTTCTGAGGAACTGCTTTGTGATGTTTGTATTCGTCTCATAGAGTTAAACCATTCTTTGGATTGAGCAGCTTGAAATCACTGTTTTTGTGAAATCTGAGGAAGGACATTTGGGAATGATCCTTAGAATATGGAGAGAGAAATATCCTCAGGTAATATCCAGAAAGAAGCTTTCTGTGAAACTGCTCTGTGTCGTCTTAATTCCTCTCACTCAGATAAGCCTCTCTTTTCATTGAGTAGTTTTCTAGGCCTGTGTATGTTTAGCGAGAGATGGGATATTCGGGAGCACTTTGAGGCTAACGGTGAAATAGGAAATATGTTCACACCGAAGTTGGAGAGAACCTTTTCGAGGAATTGCCTTGTGACATGTGCATTCCACTCAGAGTGTTATACCTCTCTTCTCACACAGAATTGGGGAAACTCCTTTGGAGAAACAGGTACCAAGTGATATTTGGGAGCATGTTGATGCCAGTGGTGAAAAGGGAAATAGCCTCAGACAAAAACTGGAAAGAAGATTTCTAGGAAACTCAGTGGTATGTGTAATCATCTCACATGCATAAAGCTTCCTTTACATTCTGCAGCTTGGAAACTGTCATAGACAGATCCACAAAGTGACCTTCGGGAGCACATTCTGGACTATAGTAAAAGAGCAAATATCTTCAGATTCTGTGAATCAGCTTTTTGTTTTGTTTACACATCTCAAATAGATGAAGCTTTCTTTACATTATGCAGCATGGAAACTCCCTTGACGAAACTGCTCTGTGACATGTCCATTATTTTCACAGGGTTATAGCTTACTCTACATTTCCCAATTTGAAAGTTTGTCTTTGAGGTTTCTGCAAAGGGATAGGAAGTGGCAACCGGGGGCCTATGTCGAGCAAGGGAATGTTTTCCATCAAAAATTGCAGAGAATATTTCTGTGAAACTCTTTTGTGATGGTTGCATTCAATGCGTAGAGTTAAGTGATTCTTTAGATTGAACAGTTTGAAATCACTGTTTCTGTGGAATTCGTGAAAGGACCTTTGGAAACACTCTTTAGAATATCCCAAAAAAGAAATAACCTCAGACAGAACCCAGAAGGAAGCTTTCCGTGAAACTGCTCTGTGTCATGTGAATTCTGCTCACACAGTTAAGATTCTGTTTTCAGAGAAGAGTATCATAACACTGTTTTTGTTTAGTCTGCAAAGGGATATTCAGGAGCGCTTTCAGGGTTACGGTGACAAAGAAAGGTCTTTAGATAGAAAGTGGAGAGAAGCTTTCTGAAGAGCTGCTGGTGACATGTGCGTTCCTCTCACAGAAATTCACCTTTCTTCTCATAGAGCATTCTGGAATGCTTTCTGGAGAAAAAGCTACCAAGAGATATTTGGGAGTATAGCGATGACTATGGAGAAAAAGGAAATATCCTCAGACAAAAACTGGAAAGAAGATTTCTGTGAAACTCCTTTGTGTTAGATACATTTTTTATCTCGCATAGTTAAAACTACTTATATTACTCAGTTTGGAAAATCTGTCATGCACGAATCCACAAAGGGACATTCGGGATTGCATTCAGGCCTATGATTAAAGAGGAGATATCTTCAGATAAAAACTGGATAGAAGCTTGCTGAGTAACTACTTTTTGATGTATGCATTCCACTCAGGGAGTTGTACCTCTTTTCTCACAAGGCCGTGTGTGAACACTGTTCCTCTGAAACTGAAAAAGTGATATTTCAGAACGCACTGAGGACTATGGCGAATAGTGAAATATACTAAAATAAAATCGAGGAAGAAGCGTTCCAAGAATCTGCTCTCTGATATGTGCATTCACTTCACAGAGGTAAGGCTTACTCTATGTTGCCCAGTTTTGAAACTCTGTTTTTGAAGAATCTGTGAAGGGATATTTAGTGATGCCCAGAGGCTTGTGGTGAGCGAGGAAATGTGTTCCAATGAAACCCGCAGAGAAACGTTCTGAGCAACTGCTTTGTGATGTGTGTATGTGTCTCATAGAATTAAAGCATTCTTTGGATTGAGCAGCTTGAAATCACTGTTTTTGTTGAATCTGAGGAAGGACATTTGGGAATGATCCTTAGAATATGGAGAAAGAAATATCCTCAGGTAAAATCCAGAAGGAAGCTGATTTGTTTTTCTAAGACCACCAGTGAGAGCACAAAAGAATCAGCAAGTAGGCAAGGCTAAAAGCAAAACTGCAAATTTATTATTTGGTCATCTAGCTTCAGGGAAGAAGGTGTGCAAAGTGAGGTCTGTCGGCCTCCGGCAAAGGAGGCTGAGAGCATCTCCTTGTAGAGCTCTTGGGCAGAGTTCCTGAAGCAGTCCCAGAACGACTGGGGGCTGAGGAAGCAAGTGCTGCGCCTCTGCCGGGAGCAGAGTGAAAGCGCAATAGGTGGGGCACGGACGTGTCGAGGAGGAGGAGGGGCTCCATAGGTGCTGCCAGGTAAATCTTGGTCTCTTCGGATTGACATCACCTGGTGCATGCGTGATTGGTCTGCCCCTTCCTGTGCACTGGCTACATTTTCACGCACACGGGAAAAGTTGATGATGAAGAACCCGGAAGTGCGCCATCTTGCCTCCGTTCATTCAAATAGTCCAAACTTTTATTGATAATAGTGAAAGGGGGCGCCGTGATCTGTCTGGCTGCCTCCTGCTGTTAAGTGGCGTCATTAAGGTCAGAACCTATGGTTGGTATTTTGACGTACGGATGAAGAAGCATTAGGTTGAAGGTGACGCGAGTGATTTCTTGAATCTTGGCACAGAGAAATTTGATCAAAATGGGGGCAAAACATAAAACAAGGCACAGTATTACTATAAGAATGAGGAATGGAAGCATTCTTTGGAAGGACAGTCCTGGCAAGACTGGGGAGTATGGAATAGTTAAGAAAATTTAGTAAGTTTGAGGCGAGTGGTGGAAAGCCAAACTGATTTCCACTGATTGCTTTTGGTAGGGGCCCTTTATTACTGGGAATGAGGAACGAGTGTGCAAAGTAGTTGTTGGCCAGGCAGCAATTAAGGAGTGGAGTTTTTCGTTGAGTAGATCGTTTTCCGTCCACTCCTACTACAGAGATATTGGATGGAAGGCCAGGTCCAGAGAAGGAGGACAAAACATAATAAGTAGCCCCACTGCTGATTAAAAGAATTGTCTTACCCACTACCAGGAGAGTTACCCGCGGCTCGGCAAGGGTGTTGGAGGTCCCCAAGTCTTGGCATCTTCAGTTGTCATTGTCCAAATGTAGGAGCTGGAAGGAGCTACCAGAATCCTGGGAAAGGGGGTCATGTTGAGACGTGGCACAAGTTCTCAGGGTGGGGAAATCAGACTTCCAGTGTCCTTCCTGTTGGCAAGCAGGGCAGGGGGTTGCTAGTGGACGAGGATTAGGACATTCACTGGCCCAATGTCCTGACGCCTTGCACTTATAGCAAGGCTGCGTTGGGGCTTGGGGATTTTGTGGACACTTGTTGGCATAGTGTCCTGCCTTGCTGCACTTATAATAGGCTCCTTTTGTAGCCTTGGAGTCTGTGGGGTGTGTGCTCTCTGATATGGGGTTATGAATGGGCTGTAAAGCCACTGCAAGGAGCTGCACCTTCTGTTCAAGGCGAGCCTGCCGCTGTGCCTCAGCTGTCTCCTCTCTGGAGTTATAGACCTTAAAGGCTAGTTTAACTAGGTCTTGTATTGATGTCAGAGAACCATCCTCTACCTTTTGAAGTTTTTTACGAATGTCAGGAGCTGATTGAGAAATGAAATAAGACGCCAAAATGGTGGCTCCTGTGGGGGAGCCCGGATCTAACCGGGTATATTTAATTAGAACCTCAGTCAGCCTATTTAAGAATGTGGCTGTATTTTCTTCTGGTTCTTTTAATTTGTTAAAATTTACAGTTTTGTTTAAGGCTGCTTGCATACCAGCCAACAAACACCGGACATTATGTCTCGCCTATGGCGCCCATGATGGCCTACTAGTTATTCTCAGTCTGGATCTGCCGAGGAGACTGCTTGCTCCTCTAATGAAATGGTGGCATCAGTTAAATGTAATTGGTTGGCGTGCTGCCTGGTGGCCTGTAAGATGTGCTCTTGCTCCTCATGGATTAGGTAGAAGTTAGGATCACCTGGAGGTCATGCAAAGTTAAGTCATAGGCCTGACAAAGATATCTAAATTCCTTTATGTGTATGGTAGAATTAGCTGAGAAATCACCTAAACGCTTCTCAATTTTGGAAAGGTCGGCCAGTGAAAATGAACATGTACTGTGACTACCCCCTCTGCCCCAGCTACCTCCCGCAAAGGTGCTAACACTGTAGGAGGGTGTGGGGCAGGAATGGGGGCATCAGCAGGGCACATAGAGCGGGTGTGGGCAGAAACAGGGGACTCAAGACAGCCAGTTGGGGGCCCCAAAGGAGGCACAGGACCGAATGGATTACTAGTAGATAAAGAAGAGGAAGGAAGAGCCTGGACGGGGGAAGAAGGAGGAGTGTAGGGAGGGGGTGAGGGTACAGAGACAGAAGGAAACCCTGGGTCCTCCGGCTGAACTGAAAGGAATAAAGACTCCTCTTTTTCGGGTTCCTGTGAGCCAGCATCCTTGGCCAGCATAACCTGGACCAAAGAACACCGGCTACACAAGTTGGGAAGAGAGAGTAAGGCCCAAAAGCCTTTTCTATAATTAATTTCGGACACTTACCTAGCAGCTGGTAGAAATTGCTGAGGTCGATCAGTACGTTGCAGTCTAAGGTGTCCTGTGGTGCCCACTGAGACTGATTGTCTAGTGTGTATTGGGGCCACACCACAGTGGAAAGAAAAATGAACTACTGTAAGGTTTTTAAATTGGCTAGGAGGCACCCTAAAGGGGTGCCCTTCAGAAATTTGAACTGGGGGTTTCCCATTTGTTTACTCTTTATTTACACAATGGAGATCTCTGCCTGGCTTCAAACCATCCTTTGAAATCACCAGAGACAGACTGGAGGCTCTTGGAGCTGAGGTGGAGGTTACCTTCAGGCGATGGATGTCTCCGTCCTGAAAGGGTTTCCTGAGCCACGTGGTGGCTGTAAAATAGGCCTCCGACCTGCGCAGGAGTTTTGGCTGAGGGAGGTAAAGAGGAGACAAGGGCACTTACCCCAGAGAGGTCGTGAGAGTGAGGAAAGCGGGTCTCAGGTCCTGGTCCATCTGCGGCGTGGGAACAGGAGGAGGTTCCTCAACACTCAGAGGCCTGAGGTGGGGTCTCCTCCTGTGTTCTGCACAAACAGATTTGTTTTTCTAAGACGAAGAGAGAGAGCACAAAAGAACCAGCGAGTAGGCAAGGCTAAAAGCAAAATTGCAAATTTATTATTTGGTCATCTAGCTTCAGGGAAGAAAGTGTGCAAGGTGAGGTCTGTCAGCCTCCAGCAAAGGAGGCCGAGAGAGTTGCCCAATAGAGCTCTTGGGCAGAGTTCCTGATGCAGTCCCAACAAGAATGGGGGGGAAGGAAGCCTGCGCCACGCGTGTTCTGGGAGCGGCTTTTCTAGGAGCGGAAGGGCAATAGGTGTGGAACAGACATGTCGGGGAGGGGGAGGGCCTCCACAGGTGCCACCAGGTAACTCTTGTTCTCTTCGGATTGACATCACCTAGCGCATGCCTGATTGGTGTGCACCTTCCTGGGTGCCGGCTAAATTTTCACGCATATGGGAAAAGTTGATGATGAAGAACCCGGAAGTGCTCCATCTTGCCTCCGTTGGTCCAAACAGAAGCTTTCTATGAAACTGCTCTGTGTTGTCTTAATTCCTCTAGCTCAGTTAAGCCTATCTATTCATTGAGCAGTTTTCTCACCCTGTGTATGTTTAGCGTGTGATGGGATTTCGGGAGCACTTTGAGGCTTACAGTGAAAAAGGAAATATGCTCAGACCGAAACTGGAGAGAAGCTTTCCGAGGAACTGCTTGTGACGTGTGCATTACAGTCACAGTGTTATACCTCTCTTCTCATACAGCGTCAGGGAAACCCTTTTGGAGAAACAGGTACCAGGTGATATTGCAGAGCATATTGATGCCGATGGAGAAATGGGAAATAGCTTCAGACAAAAACTTGAAAGAAGCTTTCCAGGAAACTACTCAGTGGTATGTGCAATCATCTCACATAGATAAAGCTTTCTTTACATTATGCAGCCTGGAAACTGTCATGGAGAGAACCATGAAGGGACCTTCGGGAGCACATTCAAGACTAGGTTGAAAAAGGAAATATCTTCAGATAAAAACTGGAAGGAAACTTTCTGTGAATCTAACTTTCCTATGTTTATTCATCTCACATAGATGAAACTTTCTTTACATTACACAGCTTGGAAACTCCCTCCAGGAAGTATCTGCATAGGGATATTTGGGATCATATACGGGCCTATGGTGAAATAGGAAATATAGTCAGATAAAAACTAGAGAGAAGCTTTCTGAGAAACTGATTGGTGATGTGTGCATTCCACTCAGGGAGTTATAACTTTCTTCTCATAAGGCACAGTTTGAACACTGTTCCTGTAAAACCAAAAGAGTGATATTTGGAGCAAATTGAGGACTATGGCAAAATATGAAATGTCGCCCAATAAAAAACAGAAAGAAGTATTTGAAGAAACTGCTCCCTGACAAGTCCATTCCTTTCACAGGGTTAAAGCTTCCCCTAGATTTCCCAGGTCGAAAATCGGTCTATGAGGGTTCTGCAAAGTGATCGTAAGTGGCAACAGGAGTCCTGTGTGAGGGAAGGAAATGCCTCCCATTGAAAATTGGAGAGAAGCTTTCTGCGCAATTCTTTTTTGATGTGTGTATTCATCTCATAGAGCTAAATCATTGTTTGGATTGAGCAGTTTGAAATCACAGTTTCTGTGGAATCTGAGAGAGGACATTGGGAAATGCTCTTTAGAACATCCTGAAAAAGAAATAACCTTAGAGAGAAACCAAAAGGAAGCTTTCTCTTAAACTGCTCTGTGTCATTTGAATTCCGTTCACAAAGTTAAGCTTCTCTTTTCTTTAAGCTGTATAATAACACTATTTTTGTTTAATCTGTGAAGGGATATTCTGGAAGGCTTTGAGGCTTATGGTGAGAAAGGAAACGTCTTCAGGTGGAGACTGGAGACAAGCTTTCTGAGGAGCTGCTTTTTGATGTGTGCATTCCACCCACAGAAATATACCTTTCTTCTCCTAGAGGATTCTGGAATCCCGTTTGGAGAAAAATCTACAAAGAGATATTCAAGAGTATAGTGACGACTATGGTGAAAAAGGAAATATCCTTAGACAAACCTGGAAAGAAGAATTCTGGGAAACTGCTTTGTGTTAGATGTATTCATTTGTCTCGCATAGTTAAAACTCTAAATATATTACCCAGCTTGGAAACTCCGTCATGCACAGATCCACGAAAGGACATTCGGGAGCACATTCAGACCTACGGTGAAAGAGGAGATATCTTCTGATAAAAAAAGGATAGAAGCTTTCTGAGAAACTGCGTTGTGATGCATGCATTCCACTCAGGGAGTTATACCTCTTTTGTCACAAGGAAGTGTTTCAATACTGTTCCTGTGAAACCGAAAATGTGATATTTCAGAATGCATGGAGGACTATGGCGAATAAGGAAATATACTGAAATAAAATCAAGGAAGAGGTGTTCCAAGAATCTGCTCTCTGACATGTGTATTCACTTCACAGTGTTAATGCTGACCCTATGTCGCCGAGTTTCAAAACTCTGTCTTTCAAGAATCTGTGAAAAGATATTTAGTGACGCCCAGAGGCTTTTGGTGAGCGAGGAATCATGTTCCGATAAAATCTGCAGGGAAGCGTTCTGAGCAACTGTTTTGCGATGTGTGTTTTCGCCTCCTAGAGTTAAACCATTCTTTTGAATCAGCAGCTTGAAATCACTGTTTTTGTGGAATCTGATGAAGGACATTTGGGAACGATCCTTAGAATATAGAGAAAGAAATATCCTCAGGTAAAAACCAGAAGGAAGCTTTATATGAAACTGCTTTGTGTCGTCTTAATTCCTCTCACTCAGATAAGCCTCTCGTTTCATCGAGCAGTTTTCTAGCCCTCCGTATATTTAGAGTGTGATGGTGTATTCGGGAGCACTTTGAGGCCAACGGTGAAAAAGTAAATATGTTCAGACCGAAACTGGAGAGAAGCTTTCCGAGGAACTGCTTTGTGACGTGTGCATTCCACTCATGGTGTTATACCTCTTTTCTCATACAGCATCGGGAAACCCTTTTGGAGTAACAGATACCAAGTGATATTCCGGAGCATGTTGATGCCGATGGTGAAAAGAGAAATAGCCTCAGACAAAAACTGGAAAGAAGCTTTCTAGGAAACTGCTCTGTGATATCTGTAATTATCTTACATACATAAAGCTTTCTTTACATTCCGCAGCTTGGAAACTATCATGGACGGATCCACGAAGGGACCATACGGAGCACATTCTGGAGTAGGGTGAGAAAGGAAATATCTTCAGATAAAAACTGGAAAGAAGTTTTCTGTGAATCTGATTTTTGTTATGTTTATTCATGTCACATAAGTTAAGCTTTCTTTACATTATGCAGCTTGGAATCTCCCTCATGGATGGATCCACGAAGGGATATTAGGAATCACATTCGGGCCTATGGTGAAATAGGAAATGTAGACAGATAAAAACTGGAGAGAAGCTTTCTGAGAAACCACTTAGTGATGTGTGCATTACACTTAGGGTGTTGTTACTTTCTTCTCATATGGCACAGTTTGAACACAGTACCTGTAAAAGCAAAAGTGTGATATTCAGAGCACATTCAGGACTATGGCAAAAAGTGAAATGTCATCCAAGAAAAAACAGAAAGAAACACTCGAAGAAACTGCTCTCTGACATCTCCTTTCTTTTCACAGGGTTAAAGCATCCTCTACATTTCCCAGTTTGAAAGTCCATCCTTGAGGTTTCTGCAATGGGATAGTAAGTGGCAATCAGAGGCCTATGTCGAGCAAGGAAATGTCTTCCATCAAAAATCGGAGAGAAGCTTCCTGTGCACCTATCTTGTGATGTTTGCATTCATCTCATAGAGTTAAAACATTCTTTGGATTGAGGAGTTTGAAATCACTGTTTCTGTGGAATCTGAGAAAGGACATTTGGAAACGCTATTTGGAATATCCTGAAAAAGAAATAACCTCAGAGAGAACCCTGACGGAAGCTTTCTGTGAAACTGCTCTGTGTTACATGAATTCCGCTTACACAGTTAAGCTTCTCTTTTCATTGAGCTGTATCATAAAACTGTTTTTGTTTAGTGTGCGAAGGGATATTCAGGAGTGCTTTGAGGCTTATGGTGAGAAAGGAAACGTCTTCAGATAGAAACTCGAGAGAAGCTTTCTGAGGAGATGCTTTGTGACGTATGCATTCCACTCACAGAAATATACCTGTCTTCTCCTAGAGGATTCCAGAATCCCTTTTGGAGAAAAAGCTACCAGGAGATATTAGGGAGTACAGCGAGGACTATGGTGAAAAAGGAAATATCCTCAGACAAAAACTGGTAAGAAAATTTCTGTGAAACTGCTTTGTGTTATATATATTTATTCGTCTCACTTAGTTAAAATTTTAATTATATTATGCAGTTTGGAAACTTCGTCATGCAGAGATCTATGAAGGGACGTTCAGAGGCACATTCAGGCCTACAGTGAAAGAGGAGGTATCTTCAGATAAAAACTTGATAGAAGCTTCCTGAGAAACTACTTTGTGATGTATGCATTCCACTCAGGGGGTTATGCCTCTTTTCTCACAAGGCAGTGTCTGAACACTGTTCCTGTGTAACCGAAAAAGTGATATTTCAGAATGTATTGAGGACTACAGCAAATAGTGAAATATACTGAAATAAAATCGAGGCAGAAGCGTTTCAAGAATCTCCTCTCTGATATGTGCACTCAGTTCACAGAGTTAATGTTTACTATATGTTGCCCAGTTTCAAAACTCTGTCTTTGAAGAATCTGTGAAGGGATATTTAGTGACGCCCGGAGGCCTGTGGTGAGTGAGGAAACGCTGTCCAATGAAACCTGAAGAATAGGAGTGGTGAGAGAGGGCATCCCTGTCTTGTACCAGTTTTCAAAGGGAATTTTTCCAGTTTTTGCCCATTCAGTATATTAGCTGTGGGTTT
>NW_012118299.1:931815-940363 GCF_000951035.1 Colobus angolensis palliatus
ACTTTGACACTAACAGTGAAAAAGGAAATATGTTCAGACATAAACTGGAGGGAAACTTTCCCAGAAACTGCATTGTGACGTGTGCATTCCAGTCATAGTGTTGTACCTCTCTACTCATACAGCGTTGGGTAAACCCTTTTGGAGAAACAGGTACCATGCGATATTCGGGAACATGTTGATGCCGATGCTGAAAAGGGAAATAGCCTCAGACAAAAACTGGAAAGAAGCTTTCTAGGAAACTACTCTGTGATATGTGTAATCATCTAGATAAATGTATCTTTAAATACATAGATAATGTTTTCTTTACATTACGCAGCTTGGAAACTATCATAGACAGATCAACGAAGGGACCTTTGAGAGCACATTCTGGACTATGGTGAAAAAGGAAATATCTTCAGATAAAAACTGGAAAAAAGATTTCTATGAATCTGCTTTTTGCTCTATTTATTCATCACACATATATGAAGCTTTCTTTACATTTCACAGCTTGGAAACTCCCTCGTGGATGGATCTGTGAAGGGATATTTGGGATGACATTCTGGCCTATGGTGAAATAGGCAATATAGTCAGATAAAAGCTGGAGAGAAGCTTTCTGAGAAACTGCTTGGTGATGTGTGCATTCCACTCAGGGAGTTCTAACTTTCTTCTCTTAAGGCAAAGTTTGAACACTGTTCCTGTAAAACCTAAAGAGTGATATTCAGAGCACATTGAAGACTATGGCAAAAAGTGAAACGTCGTCCAATAAAAAACAGAAAGAAGCACACTAAGAAACTGCTCTCTGACATGACCATTCTTTTCACAGGTTTAAACCTTACTCTACATTTGCCAGTTTGAAAGTCGGTCTTTGAGGGTTCTGCCAAAGAATAGTAAGTGGCAAACGGAGGCCTGTGTGAGGCAAGGAAATGTCTTCCATCGAAAATCGTAGAGACGCTTTCTGCCCACCATTTTTGTGATGTTTGTAGTCATCTCAAACGTTAAATCATTCTTTGGATTCAGCAGTTTCAAATCAATTTTTGTGTGGAATCTGAGAAAGGACATTTGGAAACGCTCTTTAGAATATCATGAAATAGAAATAACCTTGGAGAGAAACCAGAAAGAAGCTTTCTGTGAAACTGCTCTGTGTCACGTGAATTCCACTCACACAGTTAGGCTTCTCTTTTCATTGAGCTGTATTATAACACTGTTTTTGTTTGGTCTGCGAAGGGATACTCTGGAGGGTTTTGAGGCTTATGGTGAGAAAGGAAACTTCTTCAGACAGAAACTGGAGAGAAGCTTTCTGAGGAGCTGCTTTGTGATGTGTACATTCCACTCACAGAAGTATACATTTCTTCTCCTAGAGGATTTCGTAAGGCCTTTTGGAAAAAAATGTACTAAGAGATATTCGGGAGTATAGCAACAAACACAGTGAAAAAGGAAATAACCTCAGACAAAAACTGGAAAGAAGATTTCTGTGAAACTGCTTTGTGTTACATATATTTACTCATTTCCCATAGTTAAAACTTTAATTATATTACACAGTTTGGAAACTCCGTCATGCACAGATCCGTGAAGGGACATTCAGGAGCAGTACAGGCCTATGGTGAAGGAGGAGATATCTTCAGATAAAAACTGGACAGAAGCATTCTGAGAAACTACTTTGTGATTTATGCATTCCACTCAGGGAGTTTTACCTCTTTTCTCACAAGGCAGTGTCTGAACACTGTTCCCGTCAAACCAAAAAATGGTATTTTGGAACACTGTGAGGACTATGGTCAATAGAGAAATATACACAAAGAAAATCGAGGAAGAAGCGTGCCAAGAATCTGCTCTCTGATAAGTGCATTCACTTCACAGAGTTCATGATTACTCTATGTTGCCCAGTTTCAAAACTCTGTCTTTGAAGAATCTCTGAAGGGATATTTTGTGAGCCCCGGAGGCTTGTTGTGAGCAAGGAAACGTCTTCCGATGAAAGCTGCAGAGAAACGTTCTGAGCAACTGCTTTGCCATGTGTATGTTCGTCTCCTAGAGTTAAACCATTCTTCGCATTGAGCAGCTTGAAATCACCGTTTTTCTGGAATCTGAGGAAGGACACTAGGGAACAATCCTTAGAATATGGAGAAAGAAATATCCCCAGGTAAAATCCAGAAGGAAGCTTTCTGTGAAACTACTCTGTGTAGTCTTAATTCCTCTCACACAGATAAGCCTCTCTTTTAATTGAGCAGTTTTCTAGCCCTGTGTATGTTTAGCATATGATGGGACATTCGGGAGCACTTTGAGGCTAACGCTGAAATAGGAAATATGTTCAGACCGAAACTGGGGACAAGCATTCCGAGGAACTGCTTTGTCACGTGTGCATTCCAGTCACAATTTTATACCTGTCTTCTCATACAGCGTCAGGGAAACTCTTTTGGAGAAAGAAGTTCCAAGTGATATTCGGGAGCATGTTGATGCCGATGGTGAAAAGGGAAATAGCCTCAGAAAAAAAGTGGAAAGAAGCTTTCTAGGAAACTACTCTGTGATATTTGTAATCATCTCACATAGATATAGCTTTCTTTATATTATGCAGCTTGGAAACTGTCATGCACGGATCCACTAATGGATCTTTGGGAGCACATTCTGGACTATGGTGAAAAACGAAATGTCTTCGGATAAAACCTGGAAAGAAGGTTTCTGTGAATCTGCTTTTTGCTTTGTTTATTTGTCTCACATAGACAAAGCTTCCTTTACATTACGCAGCTTCGAAACTCCCTCGTGGATGGATACATGAAGGGATATTTGGGATCACATTCAGGCCTGTGGTGAAAGAAGAAATACAGTCAGATAAAAAATGGAGAGAAGCTTTCTGACAAACATCTTGATGATGTGTGCATTCCACTCAGGGAGTTATAACTTTCTTCTCATGAGGCACAGGTTGAACACTGTTCCTGTAAAACCAAAAGAGTGATATTCACAGCACATTGAAGACTATGGCAAAAAGTGAAATGTCATCCAATAAAAAATAGAAAGGAGCAATGGAGAAAACTGCTCTCTGACATATTCATTCTTTTCCCAGGTATAAAGCTTACTCTACATTTGTCAGTTTCAAAGTCGGTCTTTGAGGGTTCTGCCAAGGGATAGTATGTGGCGACCGGAGGCCTGTGTGAGGCAAGGAAATGTCTTCCATCGAAAATCGTAGACAAGCTTTCTGCGCAACTCTTTTGTGATGTTTGTATTCATCTCATAGAGTTAAATCATTGTTTGGATTGAGCAGTTTTAAGTCACTGTTTCTGTGGAATCTGAGAAAGGACATTTGGAAACGCTCTTTAGAATATCCTGAAAAAGAAATAACCTCAGAGAGAAACGAGAAGGAAACTTTCTGTGAAACTGCTCTGTGTCACGTGAATTCCACTCACACAGTTAAGCTTCTCTTTTCATTCAGCTGTATCATAACACTCTCTTTGTTTAGTCTGTGAAGGGATATTCTGGAGAGCTTCAACGCTTACAGTGAGAAAGGAAACCTCTTAAGATAAAAACTGCAGAGACACTTTCTGAGGAGCTTCTTAGTGATGTGTGCATTCCACTCACAGAAATACACCTTTCTTCTCCTACAGGATTCCGGAATCCATTTTGGAGAAAAAGCTACCAAGAGATATTTGGGAGTATAGCGATGACTATGGTGAAAAAGGAAATCTCCTCAGACAAAAATTGGAAAGAAGATTTCTGTGAAACTGCTTAGTGTTAGATATATTTATTCGTCTCACATAGTTAAAACTTTAAGTATATTATGCAGTTTGGAAACTCTGTCATGCACAGAACTGTGAAGGGACATTCGGGAGCACATTTAGGCCTATGGTGAAGGAGGAGATATCTTCAGATAAAAACTGGATAGAAGCTTTCTGAGAAACTACTTTGTGATGTATGCATTCTACTCAGGGAATTATACCTTTTTTCTCACAAGGCAGTTTTTGCACACTGTTCCTGTGAAACTGAAAATGTGATATTTCAGAATGCATTGAGGACTATGGTGAATAGTGAAATATACTGAAATAAAATCGAGGAAGCAGCGTTCCAAGAATCTGATCCCTGATATGTGCATTCACTTCACAGAGTTGATGCTTACTCTATGTTGCTCAGTTTCAAAACTCTGTGTTTGAAGAATCTGTGAGGGGATATTTAGTAACGCACAGAGGCTTGTGGTGAGCCAGGAAATGTGTTCCGATGAAACCTGCAGAGAAACGTTCTGAAATCTGCATTCCAATGTGTGTATTCGTCTCCTAGCGTTAAAGCATTCCTTGGTTTGATCAGCTTGAAATCACTGTTTTTGTGGAATATGAGGAAGGCCATTTGGGAATGATCCTTCGAATATGGAGAAAGGAATATCCTCAGGAATAATCCAGAAGGAAGCTTTCTGTGAAACTGCTTGGTGATGTCTTAATTCTTTGAGCTCATTTGAGCCTCTCATTCCATTGAGCAGTTTTCTAACCCTCTGTATGTTTAGCGTGTGATGGGATATTCGAGAGCACTTTGAGGCTTACGATGAAAAAGGAAATATGTTCAGACCGAAACTTGAGAGAAGCTTTCTGAGGAACTACATTATGACATGTGCATTCCAGTCACACTGTTATATCTCTCTTCTCATACAGCGTTGGGGAAACCCTTTTGGAGAAACAGGTTTCACAGTGATATTCCAGAGCATGTTGATGCCGATGGTGGAGAGGGAAATAGCCTCAGTCAAAAACTGGAAAAAGTTTTTCTAGGAAACTGCTCTGTGATATGTGTAATCATCTCACATACATAAAGCTTTCTTTACATTAGGCAGTTTGGAAACTGTCATGGACGGATCCACGAAGGGACTTTCGGGAGCACATTCCGGACTATGGTGAGAAAGGAAATATCGTCAGATGAAAACTTGAAAGAAGCTTTCTGGGAATCTGCTTTTTGTTATGTTTATTCATCTCACATAGATGAAGCTTTCTTTACATTACACAGCTTGGAAACTCCCTCATGGATGGATCCTCGAAGGTATATTTGGGATGACATTCGGGCCTATGGTGAAATAGCAAATATAGTCAGATAAAAACTGGAGAGAAGTTTCCTGAGAAACAGCTTGGTGATGTGAGCATTCCACTCATGGGGGTTATAACTTTCTTCTCATAAGACACAGTTTGAGCACGGTTATTGTAAAACCAAAAAAGTGATATTCAGAGCACATTGAAGACTATGGCAAAAAGTGAAATATCGTCCAATAAAAATCAGAAAGAAGCACTCGAAGAAACTGCTCTCTGACATGTCCATTCTTTTCACAGGGTTAAAACTTGCTCTACATTTGTCAGTTTGAAAGCCGATCTTTGAGGGTTCTGCGAAGGGATAGTAAGTGGCGACTGGAGGCCTGTGTGAGGCAAGGAAATGTCTTCAACCGAAAATCGGAGAGAAGCTTTCTCGGCAACTCTTTTGTGTTGTTTGTATTCATCTCATAGCGTTAAATGATTCTTTGGATTGAGCAGTTTGAAATCACGGTTTCTGTGGAATCTGAGAAAGGACATTTGGAAACGCTCTTTAGAATATCCTGAAATAGAAATAACCTCAGAGAGAAACCAGAAGGAAGCTTTCTGTGAAACTGCTCTGTGTCACGTGAATTCTGCTCACACAGTTTAGCTTCTCTTTTCATTGAGCTGTACCATAACGTTGTTTTGGTTTAGTCTGCAAAGGGATATTCTGGAAGGCTTTAAGGCTTATGGTGAGAAAGGAAACGTGTTCAGATAGAAACTGGAGAGAAGCTTTCTGAGCAGTTGCATTGTGACGTGTGCATTCCACTCACAGAAATATACCTTTCTTCTCATAGAGGATTCCGGAATCCCTTTTGGAGAAAAAGCTACCAATAGATATTTGGGAACATAGCGATGACTATGGGGAAAAGGAAATATCCTCAAAAAAAAACCAGAGAGAAGATTTCTGTGAAAGTGCTTTGTGTTAGATATATTCATTCGTTTCGCATAGTTAAAATTTTAATTATATTACACCGTTTGGAAACTGTGGAATGCACAGATCCACGAAGAGAGGTTCAGGAGCACATTTAGGCCTACAGTGAAAGAGGAGATATCTTCAGATGAAAACTGGATAGAAGGTTTCTGAGGAACTACTTCTTGATATATGAATTCCACTCAGGGAGTTATACCTTTCTTCTCACAAATCAGTGTTTGAACACTGTTCCTGTGAAACCAAAAATGTGATACTTCAGGACGCATTGAGGACTAGGGCAAATAGTGAAATATACTGAAATAAAATCGAGGAAGAAGCGTTCCAACAACATGCTCTCTGATATGTGCATTCACTTCACAGAATTAATGCTTGCTCTATGTTGCCAGTTTCAAAACTCTGTCTTTGAAGTATATGAGAAGGGATATTTAGTGATGTCCGGAAGCTTGTGGTAAGTGAAGAAATGTGTTCCGATGAAACCTGCAGAGAAAGGTTCTGAGCAACTGCTTTATGATGTCTGTTCGTTTCCTAGACTTAGACCTTTCTTTGGATTGAGCAGCGTGAAATCACTGTTTTTGTGGCATCTGAGGAAGGACATTTGGGAATGATCCTTAGACTATTGAGAAAGAAATATCCTCAGGTAAAATCCAGAAGGAAGCATTCTGTGAAACTGCTCTGTGTCATCTTAATTCCTCTCGCTCAGTTAAGCCTCTCTTTTCATTGAGCAGTTTTCTAGCCCTGTGTATGTTTAGCATGTGATGGGATATTCGGGAGCACTTTGACACTAACAGTGAAAAAGGAAATATGTTCAGACATAAACTGGAGGGAAACTTTCCCAGAAACTGCATTGTGACGTGTGCATTCCAGTCACAGTGTTGTACCTCTCTACTCATACAGCGTTGGGTAAACCCTTTTGGAGAAACAGGTACCAAGTGATATTCGGGAGCATGTTGATTCCGATGGTGAAAAGGGAATAGCCTCAGACAAAAAGTGGAAAGAAGCTTTCTAGGAAATTACTCTGTAATATGTGTAATCATCTCACATAGATAAAGCTTTCTTTACATATGCAGCTTGGAAACTGTACTGGACGGAACCACGAAGGGAACTTTGGAAGCGCATTCCTGACTATGGTCAAAAAGGAAATATCTTCAGATAAAAACTGGAAAGAAGCTTTCTGTGAATCTGCTTTTTGCTATGTTTATTCATCTCACATAGATGAAGCTTTCTTTACACTGCACAGCTTGGAAATTCCCTCAATGATGGATCGACGAAGGGATGTTTGGGATCACATTCAAGCCAATGTAAAATAGCATATATGTTCAGATAAAAATTGGAGAGAAGCTTTCTGAGCAACTGCTTGGTGATGTTTGCATTCCACTCAGGGAGTTATAACTTTCTTATCTTAAGGCACAGTTTGAACACTGTTCTTGTAAAACCAAAAGAGTGATATTCGTAGCACATTGAAGACCTGAGAAAAGTGAAATGTCATCCAATAGAAAACAGAAAAAAGCACTCGAAGAAACTGCTCTCTGTCATGTCCATTCTTTTCACAGGGTTAAAGCTTAATCTACCTTTCTCAGTTTGAAAGCCAGTCTTTGAGGTTTCTGTGAACGGATATTAAGTGTAGACCAGACGCCTGTGTGACAAAAGGAAATGTCTTGCATCGAAAATTGGAGCGAAGCTTTCTCCGCACCTCTTTTGTGATGTTTGTATTCATCTCAGAGAGATAAATCATTCTTTGGATTGAGCAGTTTGAAATCACTGTTTCTGTGGAATCAGAGAAATGACATTTGGAATCTCTCTTTAGAATATCCTGAAAAGAAATAACCTCAGATAGAAACCAGAAGAAAGCTTCCTGTGAAGCTGCTCTGTGTCACGTGAATCCTGCTCACACACCTAAGCTACTCTTTTCACAGAGCAGTATCATAACACTGTTTTTGTTTAGTCTGTGAAGGGATATTCTGGAAGCTTTTGGGGCTTACGGTGAGAAAGCAAACGCCTTTAGATGGAAACTGGAGAGAAGCTGTTTGAGGAGCCACTTTGACATGCAGGTTCCACTCAGAGAAGTACACATTTCTTCTCATAAAGGATCGTGAAATGCCTTTTGGAGAAAAAGGTACCAAGAGATATTAGGGAATATAGGGAGGCAATGATGAAAAAGGAAATATCCTCAGAGAAAAACTGGAAGGAAAATTTCCCTGAAACTGCTTTGTGTTAGATATATTTATTCATCTCGCATATTTCAACCTTTAATTATATTATGCATTTTGGAAACACCATCATGCACAGATTCTTGAAGGGACATTCAGGAGCACATTCAGGCCTCCGGTGAAAGTGGAGATATCTGGGTGGAGCAAGATGGCCGAATAGGAACAGCTCCAGTCTCCAACTCCCAGCACGAAGGACACAGAAGACCGGTGATTTCTGCATTTTCAACTGAGGTACTGGGGTAATCTCACTAGTGAGTGCTGGACAATCGGTGCTGGTCAGCTGTGGCAGCCCGACCAGCGAAAGCTGAAGCAGGGTGAGGCGTCGCCTCTCCTGGGAAGCACAAGGGGGAAGGGAATCCCTTTTTCTAACCAGGGAAACTGAGACACACAACACCTGGAAAATC
>NW_012118299.1:942311-942630 GCF_000951035.1 Colobus angolensis palliatus
ACCACCAGGCCTGCCTTACAAGAGACCCTGAAGGAAGCCCTAATCATGGAAAGGAACAACCACTACCAGCCATTGCAAAAACAAGCCAAAATGTAAATCAACTATTGAGCAAAATAACCAGTTAATATCAAAACGCAGGATCAAGTTCACACATAGCAACATTAACCTTAAATGTTAATGGACCAAATGCTCCAATTAAAAGACACAGACTGGCAAACTGGATCAAGAGTCAAGACCCATCTGTCTGCTGTATTCAGGAGACCCATCTCACATGCAGAGACATACATAGGCTCAAAATAAAGGGATGGAGGAAGATCTA
>NW_012118299.1:946860-956069 GCF_000951035.1 Colobus angolensis palliatus
GTTGATGGGTGCAGCACACCAACATGGCACAAGTATACATATGTAACAAACCTGCACGCTATGCACATGTACCCTAGAACTTAAAGTATAATAAAAAGAAAAAGAAAGTGGAGATATCTTCAGATAAGAACTGGATAGAAGGTTTCTGGGAAACTACATTTTGATGAATGCATTCCACTGAGGGAGTTATACCTCTTTTCCCACAAGGCAGTGTTTGAACACTGTTACTGTGAATCCGTAAAGTGATATTTTGGAACGCATTAAGGACTATGGCGAATAGTGAAATATACTGAAATAAAATCGAGGAAGAAGTGTTCGAAGAATCTGCTCTCTGATATATGCATTCTCTTCACAGAGGTAACGCTTACTATATGTTGTCCAGTTTCGGAACTCTGTCTTTGAAGAATCTGTGAAGGGATATTTAGTGACACCCGGAGGCTTGTGGTGAGCGAGGAAACATGTTCCAATGAAACCTGCAGAGAAACGTTCTGAGCAAATGCTTTGCGATGTGTGTATTCGTCTCATACAGTTAAACCATTCTTTGGATTGAGCAGCTTGAAATCACTGTTATTTGGCATCTGAGGAAGGACATTTGGGAACGATCCTTAGAATATGGAGAAAGAAATATCGTCAGGTAAAATCCAGAAGGAAGCTTTCTGTGAAACTGCTCTGTGTCATCTTAATTCCTCTCACTCAGATAAGCCTATCTTTTCACTGAGCATTTTACAATCCCCGTGTATCTTTAGCGTCTTCTGGGATATTCTAGAGCACTTGGAGGCTAACGGTGAAAAAGAAATATGTTCAGACCGAAACTGGAGAGAAGCTTTCCGATGAACTGCTTTGTGACGTGTGCATTCCACTCATGGTGTTATACCTCTTTTCTCATACAGCATCGGGAAACCCTTTTGGAGTAACAGATACCAAGTGATATTCTGGAGCATGTTGATGCTGATGGTGAAAAGAGAAATAGCCTCAGACAAAAACTGGAAAGAAGCTTTCTAGGAAACTGCTCTGTGATATGTGTAATCATCTCACATACATAAAGCTTTCTTTACATTCCGCAGCTTGGAAACTATCATGGATGGATCCATGAAGGGACCATATGGAGCACATTCTGGAGAAGGGTGGGAAAGGAAATATCTTCACATTCAACCTGGAAACAAGCTTTCTGTGAATCTCCTTTTTGCTATGCTTATTCATCTCTTATAGATGTAGCTTTCTTTACATTACGCAGCTGGGAAACTCCCTCATAGATGGATCCATGAAGGGATATTTGGGATTACATTTGGGCCTATGGTAAAATAGGAAATATAGTCAGATAAAAACTGGAGAGAAGCTTTCTGAGAAACTGCTTGCTGATGTGTGCATTCCACTCAGGTAGTTATAACTTTCCTCACATAAGGCACAGTTTGAACACTGTTCCTGTAAAACCAAAGAGTGATATTTGGAGCACATTGAAGACTATGGCAAAAAGTGAAATGTCGTTTAATAAAAAACAGAAAGAAGCACTTGAAGAAACTGCTCTCTGATATGTCCATTCTTTTCACAGGGTGAAAATTACTCTACATTTCCCAGTTTGAAAGTCGGTCTTTGAGGGTTCTGCGAAGGGATAGTAAGTGGCAACGGGAAGCCTGTGTGAGGCAAGGAAATGTCTTCCATCAAAAATCGGAGAGAAGCTCTCCGTCCAACTTTTTTGTGATGTTTGTATTCATCTCAAAGCGTTAAATCATTCTTTGGATTCAGCAATTTGAAATAACTGTTTCTGTCGAATCTGAGAAAGGACATTTGGAAACGCTCTTTAGAATATCCTGAAAAAGAAATAACCAAAGAGAGAAACCAGAAGGAAGCTTTCTGTGAAACTGCTCTGTGTCACGTGAATTCCACTCACACAGTTAAGCTTCTCTTTTCATGGAGCTTATCATAACACTGTTTTTGTTTAGTCTGCGAATGATATCCTGGAGGGCTTTGAGGTATATGGTGAGAAAGGAAACGTCTTCAGATAGAAAATGGAGGGAAGCTTTCTGAGGAGCTGCTTTGTGTCGTGTGCATTCCACTCACAAAAATATACCGTTCTTCTCCTAGAGGATTCAGGAATACCTTTTGGAGTTATGGCTACCAAGAGATATTCGGGAGTATAGCGACGAATATGCTGAAAAAGGAAATATCCTCAGACAGAAACTGGAAAGAAGATTTCTTTGAAACTGCTTTGTGTTAGGTATACTTATTCATCCCGCCTAGTTAAAATTTTAATTATATTATTCAATTTGGAAACTCCGTCATGCACAGAACCATGAAAGGACATTCAGGAACACATTCAAGCCCATGGTGAAAGAGGAGATATCTTCAGATAAAAACTGGGTACAAGTTTTATGAGAAACTACTTTGTGATGTATGCATTTCACTCAGGGAGTTATACCTCTTTTCTCACAAGGCAGTGTTTGAACACTGTTCCTGTGAAACCGAAAAAGTGATATTTCATAACGCATTGAGGACTATGGTGAATAGTGAAGTACACTGAAATAAAATCGAGGAAGAAGTGTTCCAGGAATCTGCTCTCTGATATGTGCATTCACTTCACAGTGTTAATGCTTACTTTATGTTGCCCAGTTTCAAAACTCTGTCTTTGAAGTATCTGTGAAGGGATATTTAGTGACGCCTAGAGGCTTGTGGTGAGCCAGGAAACATCTTCCGATGAAACCTGCAGAGAAATGTTCTGAGCAACAGCTTTGTGATGTGTGTATTCCTTTCCTAGAGTTAAACCACTCTTTGAATTGCGCAGCTTGGAATCATTGTTTTTGTGAAAACTGAGGAAGGACATTTGGGAACGATCCTTAGAATATGGAGAGAGAAATCTCGTCAGGTAAAATCCAGAAGGAAGCTTTGTGTGAAACGGCTCTGTGTTGTCTAAATTCCTCTGACACTGATAAGCCTCTCTTTTCATTGAGCAGTTTATTCACCCTGTGCATGTTTAGTGTGTGATGGGATATTCAGGAGCACTTTGAGGCTCACGGTGAAAAAGGAAATATGCTCAGACCAAAACTGGAGAGAAGCTTTCCGAGGAACTGCTTTGTGACGTGTTCATTCCCGACACAATGTTGTACCTCTTTTCTCATGCAGCGTCAGGCAAACTCTTTTGGAGAAAGAGGTACCAGGTGATATTCGGGAGTATGTTTATGCCATTGGAGAAATGGGAAATAGCCTCAGACAAAAATTGGAAAGAAGCTTTCTAGGAAACTACTCTGTCATATGTGTAATCATCTCACATAGATAAAGCTTTCTTTACATTACGCAGCTTGGGAAATGTCATGGATGGATCCACGAAGGGACCTTTGGGAGCACATTCAGGACTATGGTGAAAAGGAAATATCTTCAGATAAAACCTTGAAAAAATCTTTCTGTGAATCTGCTTTTTGCCATCTTTATTCATCTCACATAGATGAAGCTTTCTTTACATTATGCAGCTCTGAAACTCCCTCGTGGATTGATCCGCGAGGGGATATTTGGGATCACCTTCGGGCCTATGGTGAAATAGGAAATATAGTCAGATAAAAACTGTAGAGAAGCTTTCTGAGAAACTGCCTGGTGATGTGTGCATTCCACTCAGGGAGTTATAACTTTTTTCTCATAATGCGCAGTTTGAACAGTGTTCCTGTAAAACCAAAAGAGTGATATTCGGAGCACATTGAAGTGTATGGCAGAAAGTGTAATGTCATCCAAGATAAAAAAGAAATAAGCCCTTGAAGAAACGGCTCTCTGATATGTCCATTCTTTTCACAGGGTTAAAATTTACTCTACACTTTCCAGTTTGAAATTCAGTCTTTGAGGGTTATGCAAAGGGATAGTATATGGCCACCGGAGGCCTGTGTGAGGTAAGGAAATGTCTTTCAGTGTAAATTGGAGAGAAGCTTTCTCCGCAACTCTTTTCTGATGTTTGTATTCACCTCATAGAGTTAAATCATTCTTTGGATTGAGCTGTTTGAAATGACTGTTTCTGAGGAATCTGAAAAGGACATTTGGAAACACTCTTTAGAATATTCGGAGAAAGAAATAACCTCAGAAAGAAACCAGAAGGAAACTTTCTGTGAAACTGCCCTGTGTCACGTGAATTCCACTCACACATTTAAACTTCTCTTTTCATTGAGCTGTATCATAACACTGTGTTTGTTTAGTTTGGGAAGGGATATTCAGGAGCACTTTGAGGCTTATGGTGAGAAAGGAAACGTCTTCAGATAGAAACTGGAGAGAAGCTTTCTGAGGAGCTTCTTTGTGACGTGTGCATTCCAATCACAGAAATATACCTTTCTTCACCTAGAGGAATCCAGAACCTCTTTTTTAAAAAGAGCTACCAAAAGACATTTGGGAGTATAGGGAGTACGATGGTGAAAAAGGAAATATCCTCAGACAAAAACTGGAAAGAAGTTTTCTGTGAAACTGTTTTGTGTTAGATATATTCATTCATCTCACATAGTTAAAACTCGAATTGTATTACGTAGTTTGGAAACTCCATCATGCACAGCTCTGCGAAGGGATGTTTGGGAGCGCATTCAGGCCTACGGTGAGGGAGGAGATATCTTCAGATAAAAACTGGGTAGAAGCTTTCTGAGAAACTACTTTGTGATATATGCATTCCACTCAGGGAGTTATACCTCTTTTCTCGCAAGCCAGTGTTTGAACACTGTTCCTGTGAAACCAAAAAAGTGATATTTGGAACACATTGAGGACTATGGTGAATAGTGAGATATACTGAAATAAAATCGAGGAAGAAGCGTTCCAAGAGTATGCTCTCTGAAATGTGCATTCACTTCACAGAGTTAATGCTTATTCTGTCTTGCCCAGTTTCAAAACTCTGTCTTTGAAGAATCTGTGAAGGGATATTTAGTGATGCCTGGAGGCTTGTGGTGAGCGAGGAAATGCCTTCCGATGAAACCTCCAGAGAAACGTTCTGAGCAACTGTTTTGTGATGTGTGTATTTGTCTCCTAGAGTTAAACCACTCTTTGGATTGAACAGCTGGAAATCACTCTTTTTGTGGAATCTGAGGTAGCTTTCTGTGAAACTTTCTGTGAAGTTTTCTGTGAAACTTTCTGTGAAGGAAATATCTTCAGATAAAACTGGTAAGAAGCTTTCTGTGAATCTGCTTTTTGCTATGTTTATTCATGTCACATAGATGAAGGTTTCTTTACATTATGCAGCTTGGAAACACCCTCGTAGATGGATCCATGAAGGGATACTTGGGATCCCATTCAGGCCTATGGAGAATTAGCAAATATAGTCAGATAAAACCTGGAGAGAAGCTTTCGGAGAAACTGCTTGGTGATGTGTGCATTCCACTCAGGGAGTTATAACTTTCTTCTCCTAAGGCACAGTTTGAACACTGTTACTGTAAAACCAAGAGTGATATTCGGAGCACATTGAAGACTGTGGCAAATAGTGAAATGTCGTCAAATAAAAAACAGAAATAAACACTCGAATAAACTGCTCTTTGACATGTCCATTCTTTTCACAGGGTTATAGTTTACTCTACACTTCCCAGTTTCAACGTAGGTCTTTAGGGTTCTAGGAATGGATGGTAAGTTGCAACCGGAGGCCTGTGTGAGGCTAGGAAATGTCTTCCATCGAAAATTGGAAAGAAGCTTGCTGGGCACTGCTTTTGTGAAGTTTGTATTCATCCATAGAGTTAAATCATTGTTTGGATCTAACAGCTTGAAATCACTGTTTCTGTGGAATCTGAGAAAGGACATTTGGAAATGCTCTTTAGAATATCCTGAAAAAGAAATAACCTCAGAGAGAACCCTGACGGAAGCTTTCTGTGAAACTGCTCTGTGTCATGTGAAATCCGCTCACACAGTTAAGCTTCTCTTTTCATTGAGCTGTATCATAACACTGTTTTTGTTTAGTCTGCATAGGGATCTTCAGGACACTTTGAGGTTTACAGTGGGATAGGAAACGTTTCAGATAGAAACGGGACAGAACCCTTCTGAGCAGCTGCTTTGTGACGTGTGCATTTTACTCACAGACATATGCCTTTCTTCTTCTACAGGATTCCGGAATCCCTTTTGGAGAAAAAGCTACCAATTGAAATTCGTGAGCATGTTGATGCCGATAGTGAAAATGGAAATAGCGTCAGACGAAAACTGGAAAGAAACTTTCTAGGAAACTACTCTGTGATATTTGTAATCATCTCATGAAGATAAAGCTCTCCTGACATTACACAGCTTGGAAACTGTCATGGACAGATTCACAAAGGGACCTTCTAGAGCACATTTTGGACTATGTTGAAAAAGGAAATATCATCAGATAAAAACTTGAAAGAAACTTTCTGTGAATCTGCTTTTTGTTATGTTTATTTATCTCATATAGATGAAGCTTTCTTTATACTACGCAGCTTGGAAGCTCCCTCGTGGATGTATCCACGAATGGATATTTGGGATCACATTAGGGCCTATGGTAAAATCGCAAATATAGTCAGATAAAAACTGGAGAGATGCATTCTGAGAAACTGCTTGCTGATGTGTGCATTCCACTCAGGGAGTCATAACTTTCTTCTCATAAGGCACAGTTTGAACACTGTTCCAGTGAAACCAAAAGAGTGATATATGGAGTACTTTGAAGACTATGGCAAAAACTGAAATGGCGTGCAATAAAAAACAGAGAGAACCACTCGAAGAAACTTCTCTCAAATGTCCATGCTTTTCACAGGGTTTAAGCTTACTCCACATTTCCCAGTTTGAAGGGCAGTCTTTAAGGGTTCTGCGAAGGGATAGTAAGTGGCAACCTGAATTCTGTGTCAAGCTAGGAAATGTCCTGTATCGAAAATTGGAGAGAAGCTTTCTGTGCAACTGTTTTGTGAAGATTGTATTCATCTCATAGAGTTAAATGATTCTTTGGAATGAGGGGTTTGAAATCACTGTTTCTATGTAATCTGAGAAAGGACATTTGGAAATGCTCTTTCGAATATCCTGAAAAAGGAAAAACCTTAGAGAGAAACCAGAAGGAAGCTTCCTGTCAAACTGCTGTGTGTCACGTGAACACTCTTTTTGTTTAGTCTGCAAAGGGATATTCTGGAGGGCTTTGAGGCTGACGGTGAGAAAAGAAACGACTTCAGATAGAAACTGGATAGAAGCTTTCTGATGAGCTGCTTTGTGATGTGTGCATTCCACTCACAGAATTATACTTTTCTTCTCCTAGAGGATTCCGGAATCCCTTTTGCAGAAAAAGCTACCCAGAGATATTCGGGAGTATAGCGATGACTATGGTGAAAAAGAAAATATCCTCAGACAAAAACTGGAAAGAATATTTCTGTGAAACTGCTTTGTGTTAGATATATTTCTGCATCTCGCATGGTTAAAACTTTAATTATATTATGCTGTTTGGAAACTCCATCATGCACAGATCCACGAAGGGATACTCAAAGGCACATTCAGGCCTACGGTGAAAGAGGAGATATCTTCAGAAAAAAAAATGGATAGAAGCTTTCTGAGAAACTAATTTGTAATGTATGCATTCCAGTCAGGGAGTTTTACCTCTTTTCGCACAAGGCAGTGTTTGAACACTGTTCCTGTCAAACCGAAAAGTTGATATTTCAGAACGCATGGAGGACTATGGCGAATAGTGAAATATACTGAAATAAAATCGAGGAAGAAGCGTTTCAAGAATCTGCTCTCTGATATGTGCACTCACTTCACGTAGTTAATGCTTACTATACATTGCCCATTTTCAAACCTCCGTTTCTGAACAATCTGTGAAGGGATATTTAGTGACGCCCGAAGGCTTGTGGTGAGCGAAGAAACGCCTTCTGATGAAATCTGCAGAGACACGTTCTGAGCCACTGCTTTGTGATGTGTGTATTCTTCTCATGGAGTTAAACCATTCTTTGAATTGAGCAGCTTTAAATCATGGTTTTTGTGGAATCTGAGGAAGGACTTTTGGGAACGATCCTTAGAATATGGAGAATGAAATATTCTCAGGAAAAGTCCAGTAGGAAGCTTTATGTGAAACTGCTCGGTGTCAGCTTAATTACTGTTGCTCCATTAAGCTTCTCTTTTCATTGAGCAATTTTCTAGCCCTGTTTATGTTTAGCATGTCATGGGATATTCGGGAGTACTTTGAGGTTAATGATGAAAGAGTAAATATGTTCAGACCGAAACTGGAGAGAAGCTTTCTGAGGAACTGCTTTGTGATGTGTGCATTCCAGTCACAGTGTTATAGATCTCTTCTCATACAGTGACAGGGAAACGCTTTCGGAGAAACAGGTTCCAAGTAATATTCCGGAACATGTGGATGCCGATGGTGAAAAGGAAAATAGCCTCAGACAAAAAGTGGAAACAAGCTTTCTAGGAAACTACTCTGTGATATGTATAATCACCTCACATAGATAAAGCTTTCTTTACATTAGCTTGGAAACTGCCATGAACGGATCCACAAAGGGACCTTCGGGAGCACATTCTGGACTATGGTGGAAAAGGAAATATCTTCAGATCAAAACTGGAAAGAAGCTTTCTGTGAAGCTGCTTTTTGCTAAGTTTATTCATCTCATATCCATGAAGCTTTCTTTACATTATGCACCTTGGAAGCTCCCTCGTGGATGAATCCGTGAAGGGATATTTGGGATGACATTTGGGCCTTTGGTGAAACAGAAAATATAGTCAGATAAAAACTGGAGAGAAGCTTTCTGAGAAACTGCTAGGTGATGTGTGCATTCCACTCAGGGAGTTATAACTTTCTTCTCATAAGGCACAGTTGAACACAGTTCCTGTGAATCCAAAAGAGTGATATTCGGAGCACATTGAATACTATGGCAAAAAGTGAAATGTCGTCCAATAAAAAACAGAAAAAAGCAGCCGAAAAAATTGTTCTCTGGCATGTCCATTCTTTTCACAGGGTTAAAGCTTGCTCTATATTTCCCAGCTTGAAAGGCGTTCTTTGAGGGTTCCATGAAGGGATAGTAATTGGCAACCGCGGGTCTGTGTCGAGCAAGGAAATGTCCTCCATGGAAAATCGGAGAGAGTCTTTCTGCACAACACTTTTGTGATGTTTGTATTCATCTCATAGAGTTAAATCATTCTTTGTATTGAGCAGTTTGAAATCACTGTTTCTGTGGAATCTGAGAAAGAACATTTGGAAATGCTTTTTAAAATATCCTGAAAGAGCAAACTATCACAAGAAGAGAAAACCAAACACCGCATGTTCTCACTCATAGGTGGGAACTGAA
>NW_012118299.1:956198-963927 GCF_000951035.1 Colobus angolensis palliatus
GTGCTGACGAGTTGATGGGTGCAGTACACCAACATGGCACATGTATACATATGTAACAAACCTGCACGTTATGCACATGTACCCTAGAACTTAAAGTATAAAAAAAAGTTCCTTAAAATAAATAAATAAATAAATAAAATAAATAAAATATCCTGAAAGAGAAACAACCTCAGAGCGAAACCAGAAGGAAGCTTTCTGTGAAGCTGCTCTGTGTCACGTGAATTCCGCTCACACAGTTAAGCTTCTTTTCTTATTGAGCAGTATCATACCACTGTTTTTGTTTTGTCTGCGAAGTGATATTCAGGAGTGCTTTCAGGCTTACGGTGAGAAAGGAAACGTCTTTATATAGAAACTGGAGAGAAGCTTTCTGAGGAGCTGCTTTGTGACGTTTGCTTTCGCTCACAGAAATACACCTTTCTTCTCCTAGAGGATTCTGGAATCCCTCTTGGAGAAAAAGCTACAAAAGAGATTCGGGAGTACAGGCAAAGTTATGGTTAAAAAGGAAATATCCTTAGAGAAAAACAGGGACGAAAATTTCTGTGAAATTGCTTTGTGTGAGATATATTTAATAATATCACAGAGTTAAATGTTTTCTTATACTATGCGGTTTGGAAACTCCATCATACACGGATCCTTGAAGGGACATTGGGGAGCCCATTCAGGCCAATGGTGAAAGAGGAGATATCTTCAGATAAAACTGGATAGACGCTTTCTGAAAATCTACTTTGTGATACATGCATTCCACTCAGGGAGTTATACCTCTTTTCTCACAAGGCAGCATTTGAACGCTGTTCCTGTGAAACTGAAAAAGTGATAATTCGAAGCGCATTGAGGACTTATGCGTATAGTGAAATATACTGAAATAAAATCGTGGAAGAAGCGTTCCAAGATTCTGCTCTCTGATATGTGCATTAACTGCACAGAGTTAATGTTTACTCCATGTTGCCCAGTTTCAAAATTCTGTCTTTGAAGAATCTGTGAAGGGAATGTTATTGACGCCCGGAGTCTTGTGTTTAGCAAGAAAGCATCTTCCGATGCAACTAGCAGAGAAAAGTTCTGAGCAACAGCTTTGTGATGTGTGTATTCATCTCAAAGAGTTAAACCATTCTTTTGACTGAGTAGCTTGAAATCACTGTTTTTATGGAATCTGAGGAAGGACATTTGGGAATGATCGTTAGATTATGGAGAAAGAAATATCCTCAGAAAAAATTCAGTAAGAAGCTTTCTGTGAAACTGTTCTGTGCCGTCTTAATTCCTCTCGCTCAGTTAAGCCTCCCTTTTTATGGAGCAGTTTTCTAGCCCTGTGTATGTTTAGCGTGTGGTGGGATATTCGGAAGCACTTTGAGGCTGACTGTGAAAAAGGAAATATGATAAGACTGAAACTGGAGAGAAACTTTCCAAGGAACTGCTTTGTGACATGTGCATTCCAGTCACAGTGTTATACCTCTCTTCTGATACAGCGTTGGGGAAACCCTTTTGGAGAAAGAGGAACCAAGTGATATTCGGGAGCATGTTGATGCCGATGGTGAAAAGCAAAATAGCATCAGACAAAGGCTGGAAAGAAGCTTTCTAGGAAACTACTCTGTGATATGTGTAATCATCTCAGATAGATAAAGCGTTCTTTACATTACGCAGCTTGGAAAAGGTCATGGACGCATCCACGAAGGAACATTTTAGAGCACATTCAGGACTATGGTGAAAAAGGAAATACTTTCATATAAACACTGGAAAGAAGATTTCTGTGCATCTGCTTTTTGCTATATTTATTCATCTCACAGAGATGAAGCCTTCTTTACATTACACAGCTTGGAAACTCCCTCGTGGATGGATCTGTGAAAGGATATTTGGGATCATATTCGGGCCTATGGTGAAATAGGAAATATAGTCAGATAAAAACTGGGGAGAAGCTTTCTGAGAATCTGCTTCATGTTGTGAGCATTCCACTCAGGGAGTTGTAACTTTCTTCTCATAACACACAGTTTGAACACTGTTCCTGTAAAACCAAAAGAGTGGTATTCGGAGCACACAGAAGACTATGGCAAAAAGTGAAATGTCGTCCAATAAAAAACAGAAAGAAGCACTCGAAGAAACTACTCTATGACATGTCCATTCTTTTCATAGGGTTAAAGCTTACTCTACGTTTCCCAGTTTGAAAGTCGGTCTTTGAGGGTTCTGCAAAGAGATACTAAGTGGCAACCGAAGGCCTGTGTCAAGCAAGGAAATGTCTTCCATCGAAAATTGGGGAGAAGGTTTCTGCACAACTATTTTGTGATGTTTGTGTTCATCTCATACAGTTAAATCATTCCTTGGAATGAGGAGTTTCAAACCACTGTTTCTGTGGAATTTGAGAAAGGACATTTGGAAACGCTCTTTAGAATATCCTGAGAGAGAAATAACCACAGAGAGAAACCAGAAGGAAGTTTTCTGTGAAACTGCTCTGTGTCATGTGGATTCCACTCACACAGTTAAACTATACTTTTCATTGAACAGTATTATAACCCTGTTTTTGTATAGTTTGCGAAGGGATATTCAGGAGCGCTTTGAGGCTTACGGTGAGAAAGGAAACGTCTTCAGATAGAAACTGGAGAGAAACATTCTAAGGAGCTGCTTTGTGACGTGTGCATTCCACTGTCAGAAATATATCTTTTTTCTCCTAGAGGATTCCAGAATCCCTTCTGGAGAAAGAGCTACCAAAAGACATTTGGGAGTATAGGGAGGGCTATGGTGAAAAAGGAAACATCCTCAGACAAAAACTGAAAAGAAGATCTCTGTGAAACTGCTTTGTTTTAGATATATTTATTCATGTTGTATAGTTAAAACTTTTTTTTTATTACGGAGTTTGGAAACTCCATAATGTATGGATTTGTGAAGGGACATTAGGGAGCACATTGAGGTCAATGGTAAAAGAGGAGAAACCTTCAGACAAAACTGGATAGAAGCTTTCTCAGAAACTACCTTGTGATGTATTCATTCCACTCTAGGAGTTATACCTCTTTTATCACAAGGCAGCATTTGAACACTGTTCCTGTGAAACAGAAAAGGTGATATTTTGGAACGCATTGAGGACTATGGCGAATAGTGAAATATACTGAAGTAAATCGAGGAAGAAGAGTTTCAAGAATCTGCTCTCTGATATGTGCATTCACTTCGCAGCATTAATGCTTACTCTTTGTTGCCCAGTGTCGAAACTCTGTCTTTGAATAATCTGTGAAGGGATATTTAGTGACACCTGGAGGCTTGTGGTGAGCTAGGAAACGCATTCCGATGAATCCTGCAGGGAAACGTTCTGAGCACCTGCTTTGCAATGTGAGTATTCGTCTCATAGAGGTAAACCATTCTTTGGATTGAGCAGCTGGAAATCACTGTCTTTGTGGCATCTGAGAAAGAACATTTGGGAAAGATCCTTAGAATATGGAGAAAGAAATATCCTCAGGTAAAATCCAGAAGGAAGCTTTCTATGAAACTGCTCTGTGTCATCTTAATTCCTCTCACTCAGATAAGCCTCTCTTTTCATTGAGCAGTTTTCTAGCCCTGTGTATGTTAGCATGTGATGGGATATTCGGGAGGACTTTGAGGCTAGCGATGAAAAAGGTAATATGTTCAGACCGAAACTGGAGAGAAGCTTTCTGAGGAACTGCTTTGTGACGTGTGCATTCCCGTCACTGTGTTTTAACTCTCTTATCATCCAGGGTCGGGGAAACCCTTTTGGAGAAAGAGCTACCAAGTGATATTCGGGAGCATGTTGATGCCGATGGTGAAAAGGTAAATAGTCTCAGACAAAATCTGGAAAGAACCTTTCGAGGAAACTAGTCTGTGATATCTGCAATCATCTCACATACATATAGCATTCTTTACATTACCCAGCTTGGAAACTGTCATGGATGGAACCAGGAAGGGACCATCAGGAGCGCATTCTGGAGTATGGTAAAAAAGGAAATATCTTCAAAAAAAACTGGAAGGAAGCTTTCTGTGAATGTGCTTTTTGCTATGTTTATTCATCTCACATAGATGAAGCTTTCTTTACATTACACAGCTTGGAAACTCCCTTGAGGATGGATCCCCGAATGGATATTTGGGATCACATTAGGGCCTATGGTGAAATAGGAAATATAGTCAGATAAAAACTGGAGAGGAGCTCTCTGAGAAACTGCTTGGTGATGTGTGCATTCCATCAGGGAGTTATAACTTTCTTCTCATAAGGCACAGTTTGAACACTGTTCCAGTGAAACCAAAAGAGTGATATTCAGAGCACTTTGAAGACTATGGCAAAAAGTGAAATGTCGTCCAATAAAAAACGGAAACAAACACTCAAAGAAACTGCTCTATGGCATGTCCATTTTTTTTCACTGGTTTAAAGCTTACTCTACATTTCCCAGTTTGAAAGTCGGTCTTTGAGGGTTTTGCGAACGGATAGTAAGTGGCGACCGGAGGCCTGTGTGAGGCAAGGAAATGTCTTCCATTGAGAATCGCAGGGAAGGTTTATGAGCAACTCTTTTGTGATGTTTGTATTCACATCCTAGCGTTAAATCATTCTTTGGATTGTGCTGTTTGAAATCACTGTTTCTGTTGAATCTGGGAAAGGACATTTGGAAACACTCTTTAGAACATCCTGAAAAAGAAATAACCTCTGATAGATACCAGCAGGAAGCTTTCTGTGAAACTGCTCTGTGTCATGTGAATTCCACTCCCACAGTAAAGCTACTCTTTTCATTTAGCTGTATCATAACACAGGTTTTGTTTAGTCTGTGAAGGGATATTCTGGAGGTCTTTGAGGCTTACGGTGAGAAAGGGAATGCCTTCAGATAGAAACTGGAGAGAATCTTTCTGAGGAGCTGCTTTGTGACGTGTGCATTCCACACACAGAAATATACCTCTCTTCTTCTAGGGGATTCCGGAATCCCTTTTGGAGAAAAAGCTACCAAGAGATACTCGGGAGTATAGCGACGACTACGGTGAAAAAGGAAATGTCCTCAGATAAGAACTGGAAAGAAGATTTCTGTGAATCTGCTTTTTGTTATATTTATTCGTCTCACCTAGATGAAGCTTTCTTTACATTACACAGCTTGGAAACTCCCTCGTGGATGGATCCACGATGGGATATTTGGGATCACATTCGGGCCTATGGTGAAACAGGAAATATAGTCAGATAAAAACTGGAGAGAAGCATTTTGGGAAACTGCTTGGTTATGTGTGCATTTCATTCATGGAGTTATAAATTTCTTCTTATGAGGCACAGTTTGAACACTGTTCCTGTAAAACCAAAAAAGTGATATTCAGAGCAGTTTGAAGAATATGGCAAAAAGTGAAACATCGTCCAATAAAAAACAGAAAGAAGCATCCGAAGAAGCTGATCTCTGATATGTCCATTCTTTCCACAGTTTTAAAACTTACTCTACATTTACCACTATGAAAGTCGGTTTTGAGGTTTCAGTGAAGAGATAATAAATGGCAACTGGAGGCCTGGGTCGAGCAAGGAAATGTCTTCCATCAAAAATCAGAGAGAATCTTTCTGTGCAACTCTTTTGTAATGTTTGTATTCATCTCATAGCGTTAAATCACTCTCTGGATTAAGCAGTTTGAAATGACTGTTTCTGTGGAATCTGAGAAAGGACATTTGGAAATGCTCTTTAGAATAACCTGAAAAAGAAATAACCTGAGAGTGAAACCAGAAGGAATCTTCCTGTGAAACTACTCTACGTCACATGAATTCTTCTCACCCAGTTAAGCTTCTCTTCTCATAGAGCGGTATCATAACACTGCTTTTGTTTAGTCTGCAAAGGGATATTCTGGAGCCTTTGAGGCTTACAGTGAGAAAGGAAACATCTTTAGATAGAAACTGGAGAGAAGGTTTTTGAGGAGCTGCTTTGTCACACGTGCATTCCACTCACAGAAATATACCTTTATTCTCATAGAGGATTCTGGAATGCCTTTTGGAGAAAAAGCTACCGAGAGACATTCAGTAGTATAGGGAGGGCTAAGGAGAAAAAGGAAATATCCTCGGACAAAAATTGGAAAGATTTCTGTGAAACTCCTTGGTGTTAGATTTACTTTTTTATCTCGCATAGTTAAAATTTTTCAAATATTATGCAGTTTCGAAACTCCATCATGCAAGCATCCAAGAAGGGACATTTGAGAGCACACTCAGGCCCAAGGTTAAAGAGAAGATATCTTGAGATAAAACCTGGATATAAGCTTGCTGACCAACTAACTTGTGATGTATGCATTCCACTCAGAGTGTTATACATCTTTTCTCCCAACGCAGTGTTTGAAAACTGTTCCTGAGAAACCTAAAAAGTGATATTTCAGTTCACATTGAGGACTATGGCGAGTAGTGAAATATACTGAAATAAAATCGAGGAAGAAGCATTCCAAGAATCTACTCTCTGATATGTGCATTCACTTCAGAGTTAATCCTTACTCTATGTTGCCCAGTTTCGAAACTCTGTCTTTGAAGAATCTGTGAAGGGATATTTAGTGATGCCGGGAGGCTTGTGGTTAGTGAGGAAACGTCATCCGATGAAATCCTGAAGAGAAACGTTCTGAGCAACTGCTTTGTGATGTGTGTATTCGTCTCATAGTATTAAACCATTCTTGGTATTGAGCAGGTTGAAATGGCTGCTTTTGTGGAATCTGTGGAAGGACATTAGGCAACTATCCTTAGAATATGGGAAAGAAATATCCTTACGTAAAATCCACAAGGAAGCTTTCTGTGAAACTGCTCTGCGTCGTCTTAATCCCTCTTGCTCAGATAAGCCTCCCTTTTCATTGGGCAGCTTTTTAGCCCTGTGTATGTTTAGCGAGCGATGGGATATTCAGGAGCTGTTTCAGTCTTGTGAAAAAGGAAATATTTTCAGACCGAAACTGGAGAGCAGTTTTCCGAGGAACTGCTTTGTGACGGGTGCATTCCACTAACAGTGATACACCTCTCTTCTCATACAGCATCGGGGAAACCCTTTTTGAGGAACAGGTACCAAGTGATATTCGGGAGATTGTTGATGCCAATGGTGAAAAGGGAAATAGCCTCATACAAAAACTGGAAATAAGCTTTCTAGGAAACTACTCTGTGATATCTGTAATCATCTCACAAAGATAAAGCTTTCCTTACATTACGCTGCTTGGAAAGTGTCATGAACGGATCGATGAAGGGACCTTCAGGAGCACATTCTGGACTATGGTCAAGAGGGAAATATCTTCAGATAAAAACTAGAAACAAGCTTTCTGTGAGTCTGCTTTTTGCTCTGTTTATTCATGTCACATAGATGAAGTTTTCTTCACATTATGCATCTTGAAAACTCCCTCGTGGATGGTCCGTGAAGGGATCTTTGAGATCACAATGGGGCCTATGGTGAAACAGGAAATATAGTCAGATAAAAACTGGAGAGAAGCTTTCTGAGAAACTGCTTGGTGAGCATTCCACTCTGGGAGATGCAACTTTCTTCTCATTAAGCACAGTTAGTGCACTGTTCCTGTAAAAACAAAAGAGTGATATTCGGAGCACATTGAAAACTATGGCAAAAAGTGAAATTACGTTGACTAAAAAACAGAAAGAAGCACTCGAAGATACTGCTTTCTGACATCTCCATTCTTTTCAGTGGGTTAAAGCTTATTCTACATTTCCCAGTTTGAATGTCGCTTTTTTTTTTTCCTTATTATACTTTAAGTTCTAGGGTACATGTGCATAACGTGCAGGTTTGTTACATATGTATACTTGTGCCATGTTGGTGTGCTG
>NW_012118299.1:974540-981507 GCF_000951035.1 Colobus angolensis palliatus
GGTCTCTGCTGCTTCCCCTTTTATTTTTTTAGCTGAGCCCTGTCCCCAGAGGCAGAGTCTACAGAGATAGGCAGGTTTCCTTGAGGTGCTGTGAGCTCCACCCAGTTGGAGCTTCCCAGCGGCTTTGTTTACCTACTTAAGCCTCAGCAATGGCGAGCACCCCTCCCCCAGGCTCGCTGCTGCCCTGCCGTTAGATCGCCGCAGTCTGCTGTGTTAGCAAGGAGGGAGGCTCCATGGCCGTGGGACCCTCCCTGCCAGGCGTGGGGTATATTCTCATGGTGTGCCCGTTAGCCTACAGCACAGTATTGGGATGGTAGTTACCCGATTTTCCAGGTGTTGTGTGTCTCAGTTCCCCTGGTTAGGAAAAGGGATTCCCTTCCCCCTTGTGCTTCCCCGGTGAGGTGATGCCTCGCCCTGCTTCAGCTCTCACTGGTCGGGCTGCAACAGCTGACCAGCACCTATTGTCCGGCACTCACTAGTGAGATGACCCCAGTACCGCAGTTGAAAATGCAGAAATCACCGGTCTTCTGTGTCCTTCATACTGGGAGTTGGAGACTGGAGCTGTTCCTATTCGGCCATCTTGCTCCGCCCCCCAAAAGTCGGTCTTTGAGTGTTCTGCGAAGGGATTGTAAATGGCGACCGGAAGACTGTGTGAGGCAAGGAAATGTCCTCCATCGAAAATTGTAGAGAAGCTTTCTGAGTAACTCTTTTGCGATGCTTGTATTCATCTCATAGAGTTAAATTTTTCTTTGGATTGAGCAGTTTAAAATCACTGTTTCTGTGAAATCAGAGAAAGGACATTTGGAAACACACTTTAGAATATCCTGAAAAAGAAATAACCTCAGAGAGAAGCAGAAGGAATCTTTCTGTGAAACTGCTCTTTGTCACGTGAATTGTGCTCACACAGTGAAGCTTCTCTTTTCACTCACCTGTATCATAACACTGTTTTTGTTTAGTCTTCGAAGAGATATTCTGGAGGGCTTTGAGACCTACATTGAGAAAGGAAACGTCTTCAGATGGAAACGGGAGAGAAGCTTTCTGAGGAGTTGCTTTGTGACGTGTGCACTCCACTCATAGAAATGTACCTTTCTTCTTCTAGAGGATTCCGGAATCCGTTTTGGAGAAAAAGCTACCAAAATATACTCGGGAGTATAGCAATGACTATGGTGAAAAAGGAAATATCCCCAGACAAAAACTGGAAAGAAGATTTCTGTGAAACTGCTATGTGTTAGATATATTTACTCATCTTGCACAGTTAAAACTTTAATTATAATACGCAGTTTGCGAACTCCATCAGGCACAGTTCCGCGAAGGCACGATTAGGAGTACATTCAGGCTTTCGGTTAAAGAGGAGATATCTTCAGATAAAAAGTAGACAGAAGCTTTCTGAGAAACTACTTTGTGATGCATGCATTCCACTCAGGGAATTATACCTCTTTTCTAACAAGGCAGTGTTTGAACACTGTTCCTGTGAAACAGAAAAAGTGATATTTCAGAACGCATTGAGGACTATGGCGAAAAGTGAAATACACTGAAATAAAATCGAGGAAGAAGCTTTCCAAGAAACTGCTCTCTGATATGTGCCTTCACTTCACAGAGTTAATACTTACTCTATGTTGCCCAGTTTTGAAACTCTGTCTTTGAAGAATCTGTGAAGGGATATTGAGTGACGCCAGGAGGTTTGTGGTGAGCGATGAAATGCCTTCTGATGAAACCTGCAGAGAATGGTTCCTAGCAACTACCTTGCGATGTTTGTATTCGTCTCCTAGAGTTAAACCATTCTTTGAATTGAGCACCTTGAAATCACTGTTTTTGTGGACTCTGAGGAAGGACATTTGGGAATGATCCTTAGAATATGGAGTAAGAAATATCCTGAGGTAAAATCCAGAAAGAACCTTTCTATGAATATGCTCTGTGTTGTCTTAATTCCTCTCACTGAGATAAGCCTCTGTTTTCATTGAGCAGTTTACTAGCCCTGTGGATGTTTAGCGTGTGATGGGATATTCAGGAGTACTTTGAGGCTAACGGTTAAAAAGGAAATATGTTCAGACCGAAACTGGAGAGAAGCTTTCCAAGGAACTGCTTTGTGATGTGTGCCTTCCACTCACAGTGTTATACCTCTCTTCTCATACAGCGTCGGGTAAACACTTTTGGAGAAACAGGTACCAAGTGATATTCGGGAGCATGTTGATTCCGTTGGTGAAAAAGAAATAGCCTCAGACAAAAACTGGAAAGAAGCTTTCTAGGTAACTACTCTGTAATATGTGTAATCATCTCACAAAGATAAAGCTTTCTTTACATTACGTACCTTGGGAACAGTTATGGATTGATCCACGAAGGGACCTTCGGGAGCACATTCTGGAATAGGGTGAGAAAGGAAACATCTTTAGATAAAAACTGGAAAGAATCTTTCTGTGAATCTGCTTTTTGCTATGTTTATTCATCTCACATAGATGAATCTTTCTTTACATTACACAGCTTGGAAACTCCCTCGTGAATGGATCCACGAAGGGATATTTTGGATCACATTAGAGCCTATGGTGAAATAGGAAATATGGTCAGATAAAAACTAAAGAGAAGCTTTCTGAGAAACTGCTTGGTGATGTGTGCATTCCACTCAGGGAGTTATGAATTTCTTCTTATAAGGCACAGTTTGAACACTGTTCCAGTAAAACCAAAAGAGCGATATTCAGAGCACATTGAAGATTATGGCAAAAAGTGTAATGTCGCCCAATAAAAAACAGAAAGAAGCACTCGAAGAAACTGCTCTCAGACATGTCCATTATTTTCACATTGTTGAAGCTTGCTCTAGGTTTCCCAGTGTGAAAGTCGGGCTTTGAGGGTTCTGCCAAGGGATAGTATGTGGTGACCAGAGGCCTGTGTGATCAAGGAAATATCTTCCATCGAAAATCAGAGAGAAGCTTTCTGTGCAACTATTTTGTGATGTTTGTATTAATCTCATGGAGTTAAATCATTCTTTGGATTGAGCAGTTTGAAATCACTGTTTAAGTGGAATTTGAGAAAGGTCATTTGGAAACGCTCTTTGGAATATCCTGAAAAAGAAATAACCTAAGAAAGAAACCACAACAGAGTTTTCTGTGAAACTGCTCTGTGTCATGTGAATTCTGCTCACGCAGTTAAGCTTCTCTTTTCATTTAGTTGTGCCATAATACTGTTTAAGTTTAGTCTGTGAAGGGATATTCTGGAGGGCTTTGAGGCTTACGGTGAGAAAGGAAACGTCTTCAGATAGAAACTGGAGAGAAGCTTTCTGAGGAGCTGCTTTGTGACGTGTGCTTTCCACTCACAGAAATATGCCTTTCTTCTCCTAGAGGATTCTGGAATCCCTTTTGGAGAACAAGCCACCAAGACATATTCGGCAGTATAGTGACGACTATGGTGAAAAAGGAAATATCCTCAGAGAAAAACTAGAAAGAAAATTTCTGTGAAACTGCTTTGTATTAGACATATTTATTCAACTCGCATAGTTAAAACTTTAATTATATTACGCAGGTTGGAAACTCTGTCATGCACGGATAAGCAAAAGGACATTCAGAGGCACATTCAGGCCTATGGTGAAAGAGGAGATATCTTCAGATAAAAACTGAATAGAAGCTTCCTGAAAATTAATTTGTGATGTATACATTCCACTCCGGGATGTATACCTCTTTTCTCACAAGGCAGTGTTTGACCACTGTTCCTGTGAAACCAATAATGTGGTATTTCAGAACGCATTGAGGACTATGGTGAATAGTGAAATATACTGAAATAAAATGGAGGAAGATGCTTTCCAAGAATCTGCTCTCTGATATGTGCATTCACTTCACAGAGTTAATGCTTACTCTTTGTTGCCCAGTTTCGAAACTCTGTCTTTGAAGAATCTGTGAAGTGATATTTAGTGATGCCTGGAGGTTTGTGGTGAGCGAGGAAACGTGTTCTCATGAAACCTGCAGAGAAACATTCTGAGCAACTGCTTTGTGATGTGTGTATTCTTCTCATAGATTTAATCCATTCTTTGGATTGAGCAGCTTGAAATTACTGTCTTTGTGGAATCTGAGGAAGAACATTTAGGAACAATCCTTAGAATATGGAGAAAGAAATATCCTCAGGTAAAATCCAGAAGGAAGCTTTCTGTGAAACTGCTCTCCATCATCTTAATTTCTCTCAC
This sequence comes from Colobus angolensis palliatus, assembly GCF_000951035.1. Lineage (NCBI taxonomy): Eukaryota > Metazoa > Chordata > Mammalia > Primates > Cercopithecidae > Colobus > Colobus angolensis. The sequence goes on from NW_012118299.1 coordinate 978,706, forward strand.
TCACATAAGCCTCTGTTTTCATTGAGCAGTTTTCTAACCCTTTGTATGTTTAGCATGTGATGGGATATTTGGGAGCTCATTGAGGCTTATGGTGAAAAAGGAAATATGTTCAGACAGAAACCGGATACAAGCTTCCCGATGAACTGTTTTGTGACGTGTGCATTCCACTCACCGTGTTGTACCTCTCTTCTCATACAGCGTCAGGGAAATCCTTTTGGAGAAACAGGCACCAGGTGATATTCGGCAGCATGTTGATGCCGATGGTGATAAGGGAAATAGTCTCAGGAAAAACTGGAAAGAAGCTTTCTAGGAAACTACTCTGTGAACTGTGTAATCATCTCACCTAGATAAAGCTTTCTTTATATTATGCAGTCTGGAAACTGTCATGAACGGATCTACGAAGGGACCTTCGGGAGCATATGCAAGACAAGGGTGAAAAGGGAAATATCTTCAGATAAAACTGGTAAGAAACTTTCTGTGAATCTGCTTTTTGCTATGTTTATTCATCTCACATAGATGAAGGTTTCTTTACATTACGCAGATTGGAAACACCCTCATAGATGGATCCATGAAGGGATACTTGGGATAACATTCACGCCTATGGAGAATTAGCAAATATAGTCAGATAAAAACTGGAGAGAAGCTTTCTGAGAAACTGCTTGGTGATGTGTGCATTCCACTCAGGGAATTTTAACTTTCTTCTCCTAAGGCACAGTTTGAACACTGTTACTGTAAAACCAAGAAAGTGATATTCGGAGCATATTGAAGACAACGGCAAAAATTGCAATGTCGTCCAATAAAAAACAGAAAGAAGTACTTGATTAAACTGCTCTCTGACATGTCTATTCTTTTTACAGGTTAAAGCTTACTCTACATTTGCCAGTTTCAAAGTCGGTCTTTATGGTTTTGGGTATGGACAGTAAGTGACAACTGGAGGCCTGTGTGAGGCAAGGAAATGTCTTCCATCTAAAATCGGAAAGGAGCCTTCCACGTACCGCTTTTGTGATGTTTGTATTCATCTCATAGACTTAAACCATTCTTTGAATTGAGCAGTTTGAAATCACTCTCTCTGTGGAACCTGAGAAAGGATATTTGGAAACTCTGTTTAGAATATCCTGAGAAAGAAATAACCTCAGAGAGAAACCAGAAGGAAGCTTTCTGTGAAACTGCTCTGTGTCTCGTGAATTCTCCTCACACAGTTAAGCTTCTCTCTTCATTGAGCTTTATTATAATATCGTTTTGGTTTAGACTGCAAAGGGATACTCTGGAGTACTTTTAGCCTTATGGTGAGGAAGGAAACGTCTTCATATAAAAACTGGAGAGAAGCTGTCTGAGGTTCTGCTTTGTGACGTGTGCATTCCACTCATAGAAATATAGTTTTCTTCTCCTAGAGGATTCTGGAATCCCTTTTGGAGAAACAGCTACCAAGAGATATTTGGGAGTATAGCGATGACTATGGTGAAAAGGAAATATTCTCTGACAAAAACTGGAAACAAGATTTCTGTGAACCTGCTTTGAGTTAGATATATTTACTTGTCGTGCATAGTTAAAACTTCAATTACATTATGCAGTTTGGAAACTCTGTCAATCACAGATCCGCGAAGAGACATTCGGGAGAACATTCAGGTTTACGGTGAAAAAGGAGATATCTTCAGAAAAAAACTGGGTAGAAATTTTCTGGAAACTACTTTGTGATGTATGCATTCCACTCAGAGAGTTATACCTCTTTTCTTACAAGGCAGAATTTGAACACTGTTCCTGTGAAACTGAAAAAGTGGTATTTCGGAATGCCTCGAGGACTATGGTGAATAGTGAAGTATACTGAAATAAAATCGAGGAAGAAGCGTTCCAGGAATCTGCTCTCTGAAACGTGAATTCACATCACAGAGTTAAGGCTTACTCTATGTTGCCCAGTTTCAAAACTCTGTCTTTGAACAATCTGTGAAGGGATATTTAGTGATGCCTGGAGGCTTGTGGTGAGCGAGCAAAAGGCTTCTGATGAAACCTGCAGAGAAACGTTCTGAGCAACTGCTTTCCAATGTGTGTATTCGTCTCCTAGAGTTAAACCATTCTTTGGATTGAGCAGCTTGAAATCACTGATTTTGTGGAGTATGGGGAAGGACACTTGGGAATGATCCTTAGAATATCAGGAAAGAAATATCCACAGGTAAAATCCAGAACGAAGCTTTCTGTGAAACTGCTCTGTGTCGTCCTAATTATTCTCGCTCAGGTAAGCCCCCGTTTTTATTGAGTAATTTTCTAACCCTGTGTATGTTTAGCATGTGATGGGATATTTGGGAGACCTTTGAGGCTTACAGTGGAAAAGGAAATAGATTCAGAACGAAACTGGAGAGAAGCTTTCCGAGGAACTGTTTTGTGATGGGTGCATTCCACTCACAGTGTTATACCTCTTTTCTTATACAGCGTCAGGGAAACACTTTTGGAGAAACAGGTACCAGGTGATATTCGGGCATGTTGATGCAGATGGTGAAATGCGAAATAGCCTCAGACAAAAACTGGAAAAAAGCTTTCTAGGAACCTACTCAGTGGCATGTGTAATCATCTCACATAGATAAAACCTTATTTACATTATGCAGCCTGGAAACTGTCATGGACATATGAAGGGGTGGCCTGCCCCTCCACACCTGTGGGTGCTTCTCACTAGGTGGAACGAGAGACTTGAGAAAAGAAATAAAGACACAGAGACAAAGTATAGAGAAAGAAAAGTGAGGCCCCAGGGGGCCAGTGCTGTGCTTCCAGAGGACCCACACTGGCACCGGTCTCTGAGTTCCCTCAGTATTT
>NW_012118299.1:981647-982910 GCF_000951035.1 Colobus angolensis palliatus
GCACAGCGATGTTTCTAGCAAGGACAAGATTGGGGGTAGAGTCACAGATTAACAGCATCTCAAATACAGAGCCAAATGGAGTCTCTTAAACTTACTTCTATCTATAATAACACAGTAACAGGCTGACCTCTCTTTTCCCCACATTTCCCCCTTTTCTTTTTACAAAATCACCATTGTCATCATGACACTGAGATTACATACTTTACAAAGTAATAGAATATTACAGAGCAAGTGGAGGCAGGATGAGATTACAGGATGGTGTTAACATTACAATTAAAATTGCTAATGAAATTTTAGGGCACGCATAGTCATTGATAATATTTTAGCAGGAAATAGGGTTTGAGAGCAGACAACCTGACTCACCAAATTTATTAGGTGGGAATTTCTTCATCCTAATAAGCCTGAGAGCACTACAGGAGGCCGGGGTTTATTTTATCCCTTCAGCTTCAACTGTAAAAGGTGGCACGCTTCCAAGGGGGTCGTTTATAGGCCTACCCTTAGAGCGCATTCTCCTTCTCAGGGATATTCCTTGTTGAGAAAAAGAATTCAGCAATATCTTTCCTATTTGTGTGCAAAAGGAGAAAAGATATGGCTCTGTTCCGTCCGGCTCACCGGCGGCCAGTTCAAGGTTACCTCCCTTGTTTTCTGAACACTGTTGTTATCTCGTTTTTTTTTCAAGATGCCCAGTTTTCATATTGTTTAAACACACATGCTCTACAAATAATTTGTGCAGTTAAGGCAATCATCACAGGGTCTTGAGGTGAAATATATCCTTCTCATCTTACAAAGAAAATGATGGGATTAAGAGATCAAAGACAGACATAAGAAATTACAAAAGTATAAATTTTGGAGAACTAATAAAATGTCCATGAAATCTTTATATTTTATGTTTTTTTGTTGTGGCTCTAGCCAGTCCCTCTGTTCAAGGTCCCTGACTTCCCGCAACAGTTTTTCTCCCTTTTTCTCTATATAAATGTGCCATGGCGATGAAGGCTTGTTCGTTCTCTCGATTTTGGCACAGGATTTTCCAACTGGTCCAGCACACTAAAAATAAACCGATTAAACAGAGACACATAATTCCAAAATTTACTACAGTAGAGTTTCCAATAGACTTAATCCAAGTCGTGGGGTTTAATTTATCAAGATTTTTTGCCACTTGGTCTAATGCCTTAGCTCCAGGCACAATATTTAAATGACTTTGAGAGGCTTCAAAAATTTGTTTTTTTAATTTAGAAATGTCCAAAGTGAGATTAACTTCTCTTC
>NW_012118299.1:985385-988654 GCF_000951035.1 Colobus angolensis palliatus
TGGGACTCCCATTACAGTAAAACAAGATAATAAATGCTTTTTAACATGGGAAGTACTTTCTCCTGTCTGGCATGTTGTCCATATGAAATGTGAATAAGTATCAACTGTTACATGAACATATGATAATTTTCCAAATGAAGGTACATGGGTAACATCCATTTGCCATAATGCATTAGTACACAGACCTCTGGGATTAACTCCTGCCTCTTGAGTGGGCAGGTGTAGTACTTGACACTGGGTACAATGTTGTACAATATTTTTTGTCTGTTTCCATGTGACATCAAATTTGTTTTTTAACCCTGCTGCATTTACATGAGTCAAAGCATGAATTTTTTGTGTTTTTATGAATGCAGAGGATACCAGTAAGTCGGCTTTTTCATTAGCTTTAGTTAAAGGTCCTGGTAAATTAGTGTGTGCTCGAATATGAGCAATATAAAATGGGAAATTCCTCTTTCTCACAGTTTGTTGTAACAAAGTGAATAGTTGGTTTAACTGATCATCCATGCTATATTTAATTAGAGCTGTCTCAACATCCCTTGTAGCCTGTACTACATATGCAGAATCTGATATAATATTAACAGGTTGATTAAAATCTTTTAACACTGTAATGACTGCAACCAACTCTGCTCCTTTGAGCTGATTGATATTGAGTCTTGATTACTCGCTCTTTTGGCCCTGTGTAAGCCGTTTCCCTGTGTAAGCCGTTTTTCCATTGCTGGAACCATCAGTAAATACTGTCAGAGCATTTTCTAAAGGTTCATGTCTGGTAATTTTAGGTAAAATCCAAGTAGTCAATTTTAAAAACTGGAAGATTTTTGTTTTTGGGTAATGATTATCAATAATTTCCACAAAATTAGCAAGGCCAATTTGCCATGCACCAGAATTGATAAAGGCTTGTTTAACTTGTTCCTTGGTTAAAGGAACAACTATTTTGTCTGGGTCATTACCACACAATTTTATTATTTGTAATTTTGTTTGACCAATTAATGTAGCTATTTGATCCAAGTACAATGTAAAAGTTTTAATTGTACTGTGTGAAAGGAATGACCACTCTACAAGATCAGTATTTTGAACAATGATGTCTGTTGGAGAATGCACAGTGGCAAAAATCAAAAGTTGGAGTGGGGCTAAAGAATTTATTTTATTTATTTGTGTTGACTGAATTTTTTTTTTTACTAATTTAATTTCTTTTGTTGCCTCTGGGGTTAATATTTTCTTACTATTTAAGTTTGGATCTCCTCTTAGGATTGAGAACAAATTTGACATGGCATAAGTAGGAATGCCTAGAGTTGGCCGAATCCAATTAATATCACCTAACAATTTTTGAAAGTCATTTAATGTTTTTAATGTGTCTTTTTTTATTTCTATTTTTTGTGGCTTAATTTTTTTATTTTTTATTTGTATCCCTAAATAATGGAAAGGAGCAGAGGTTTGGATTTTTTCAAATGCTATTGTTAGTCCTGTATTGGCAACCTCTGCTTGCAGAAATGTGTAACAGTCAATTAATTTGTCTCTTGTTTCTGTAGTACATAAAATATCATCAATATAGTGAATGATATAACAATGTGAAAATTTGTCTCTAACTGGTTGAAGGACTTGACCTACGAAAGTTTGACAAATAGTTGGACTATTAAGCATTCCCTGAGGTAAAACTTTCCACTGGGACCTGGTGGCTGGTTTTTTATTATTTATGGCTGGTATAGTAAAGGCAAATTTTTTACAATCTTGCTCTGCCAGAGGAATGGTAAAAAAGCAATCCTTTAGATCAAATATAATTAAAAACTAGTCTTTTGGGATCATGGCCGGAGAGGGCAATCCAGGTTGGAGAGGCCCCATGGGTTGAATTACAGCGTTTAGGGCTCTTAAGTCCATTAACATATGCCATTTGCCTGATTTTTTTTGAATTACAAATACAGGAGAATTTCAGGGTGAGAATGAAGGCTCAATGTGTCCCTTTTTTAATTTTTTTTTGTTAATAAGTGTAAAGCCTCTAGTTTTTGCTTTGGTAGCGGCCACTGATTTACCCATACTGGTTTTTCTGTTTTCCAAGTTAATGGAATGGGTTTAGGAGGCTCTACAGTGGCTGCCCCAAAAAAGGATACCTTATTCCTTTTCTTTTTTGATTTTTTTTTAGTCTCAATTGGGACTTTAATGCCATTTTCATTTTTTCCTAATCCCTTTCCTGGTATATATTCCATTTTAGTCATGATTTTTTGACTTGTGGGGTTGTATAATGGAGCAGGCATAATAATTTCTGTACCCCATTGTTGTAACAAATCTCGACCCCATAGATTAACAGGAATTGAAGTAATCATTGGCTGAACAGTACTTTCTTGATTATTTGGCCCTAAACAATGTAAAATCATTGTACTTTTATACACTTCTGAAGCTGTGCCTACACCGACAAGTTTTGTAACAACCTTTTGTTTAGGCCAATTTTTTGGCCACTGATTTAAAGCAATGACAGATATATCTGCTCCTGTGTCTACCAACCCTTCAAACTGTTTTCCTTGAATAATGGCCTTACACACAGGTCTGCTCTCAGAGACCAGACTTGCCCAATATGCAGCCTTTCCTGCCTGATCAGTGCTTCCAAACCCTCCTGTTCTTTTTATTTCACCGTTTCCAATTTTAATATAAGGTAGGAGTAATAATTGAGCGATCCTGTCTCCTGGACTGGCACTCCAAGGAATTGAGGAACTAATAACCAATTGTATTTCGCCTTCATAGTCTGAATCAACCACACCAGTATGAATTTGAACTCCTTTTAGATTTAAACTTGATCTTCCTAAGATTAGTCCTACAGTCCCCTCAGGCAATGGGCCGTATACCCCTGTGGGGATTTTTTGTGGAGGCTCCCCTGGAAGCAGAGAGACTGCTTGTAAAGTACACAGATCTACTGCTGCACTGCCACTTGTGGTGGGAGATAATTGCTGTATTGTGATAACTGGCTTATTTCCTGAGACACTTGCGACAGTGGGGGTTGTTGTTCCTGAAAACCCTGAGGAACAAAGGGTTGAATTTGGAATGCCCCAGTTTGTTGCGGGGCCTGAGGCTGGCCCCTCCTCTCGTTTCCCAACAGCGGTTGCCCATTTTTATCATATTTAGAACGACATTGATTACCCCAATGTTTTCCCTTTTTACATCTTGGACATAGGCCAGGTGGCCCTTTATCTGTTGTTGTAGTAACTTGCGTAGTTACATTTTGTTTATTTGTGACTAGGCAATTCTTTTTTAGATGACCAATTTGACCACAATTATAACATTTT
>NW_012118299.1:991419-1055808 GCF_000951035.1 Colobus angolensis palliatus
AAAGCTGCGATAAGAGGCATATTTACTTTTAGTCTGCCCCATTGTTACCCTAGGTTCTTCCGAGCGCACAAGCTTACCGCAAGGCTGACTGTAGATGTACTCGGGAGTCTCTCGTCGACTTGTCCTCAATGACCACGCTCCAGCGTACCTTCACCTTAGAGAAAAGCTCCCACGTTGGACGCCAGATGATGGGGTGGCCTGCCCCTCCACACCTGTGGGTGCTTCTCACTAGGTGGAACGAGAGACTTAAGAAAAGAAATAAAGACACAGAGACAAAGTATAGAGAAAGAAAAGTGAGGCCCCAGGGGGCCAGTGCTGTGCTTCCAGAGGACCCACACTGGCACCGGTCTCTGAGTTCCCTCAGTATTTATTGCCAAAAAGATAAGGGAGTAAATCAGCAGTAAGGCATACAGATACACAGAGATGTTACATTTTCCCAGGGATGGGCAGGAGACAGATGTTTTTCTTTTACTGAGATTTAAGGGAATGGTACTGACCTTCAACCACAAGCAGGCTTTAAACATTTGCCTAACAAAGCACATTCCTTACAGCCCAGCACAGCGATGTTTCTAGCAAGGACAAGATTGGGGGTAGAGTCACAGATTAACAGCATCTCAAATACAGAGCCAAATGGAGTCTCTTAAACTTACTTCTATCTATAATAACACAGTAACAGGCTGACCTCTCTTTTCCCCACAGACATATACACGAAGGGACCTTCGTTGAGCACATTAATGACTAGGGTGAAAAAGGAAATATCTTCAGATAAAAACTGGTAAGAAGTTTCTATGAATCTGCTTTTTAGTAAGTTTATTCATCTCACATAGGTGAAGATTTCTTTACATTACACAGCTTGGAAACTCCCTGCTGGATGGATCCCCGTAGGGACATTTGGGATCACATTTGGGCCTATGGTGAAATAGGAAACATAGTCAGATAAAAACTGGAGAGAAGCTCTGTGAGAAACTGCTTGGTGATGTGTGCATTCCACTCAGGGAGTTATAACTTTCTTCTCATAAGGCACAGTTTGAACAATGTTCCTGTAAAACCAAAAGAGTGATATTCAGAGCACATTGAAGAGTATGGCAAAAAGTGAAATGTCGCTCGATATAAAACAGAAAGAAATACTTGAAGAAATTGCCCTCTGAAATGTCCATTCTTTTCACAGGGCTAAAGCTTCCTCTACATTTCCCAGTTTGAAAATCAGTCTTTGAGGGTTCTGCGAAGGAATCTTAAGTGGCGACCAGAGGCCTGCGTGAGGGAAGGAAATGTCTTCCATTTAAAATCAGAGAGAAGCTTTCTACGTAACTATTATGTGATGTTTGTATTCATCTCATAGAGTTAAGTCATTCTTTAGTTTGAGCAGTTTGAAATCACTGTTTCTCTGGAATCTGAGAAAGGACATTTGGAAACGTTCTTTAGAATATCCTGAAAAAGAAATAACCTCAGAGAGAAACCAGAACGAAGCTTTTGTGAAACTTCTCTGTGTCACGTGAATTCCACTCACACAGTTAAGCATCTCTATTCATTGAGGTGTATCATAACACAGTTTTTGTTTAGTCTGTGAAGGGATATTCTGGAGGGATTTGAGGCTTACGATGAGAAAGGAAACGTCTTCTGATAGAAACTGGAGAGAAGCTTTATGAGGAGCTGCTTTGTGACATGTGCATTCCATTAACAGAAATATGCCTTTCTTATCCTATAGGATTCCGGAATCCCTTTTGGAGAAAAAACTACCAAGAGATATTCGGGAGTATAGCAACGACTATGGTGAAAAAGGAAATATCCTCAGAGAAAAACTGGAAAGAAGATTTCTGTGAAACTGCTTTGTGCTGGATATATTTATTCATCTCGCATAGTTAAAACTTTAACTATATTATGCAGCTTGGAAACTCCGTCATGCACAGATCTGTGAAGGGACATTTGGGAGCACATTCAGTCCTACAGTGAAAGAGGAGATATCTTCAGATAAAAACTGGATAGAAGCTTTCTGAGAAACTACTTTGTGATGTATTCACTCAGGGAGTTATAGCTCTTTTCTCACAAGGCAATGTTATAACACTATTCCTGTGAAATCGAAAAACTGATATTTCGGAATGCATTGAGGACTATGGCGAATAGTGAAATACATGGAAATAAAATCGAGGAGGAAGCATTCCAAGAATCTGCTCTTTGAAATATGCATTCACTTCACAGAGTTAATGCTTACTCTATGTTGCCCTGTTTCGAAATTCTGTCTTTGAAGAATCTGTGAATGGATTTTTAGTGATGCCTGGAGGCTTGTGGTGAGCAAGGAAATGTCTTCCAATGAAACCCTCAGAGAAACGGTCCCAGCAACTGCTTTGCGATGTGTGTATTCGTCTCATACAGTTAAACCTTTCTTTAGATTGAGCAGCTTGAAATCACTCTTTTTGTGGAATCTGATAAAGGACATTTGGGAACTATCCTTAGGATATGGAGAAAAAAATGTCCTGAGGTAAAATCTAGAAGGAAGCTTTCTGTGAAACTGCCATGTGTTGTCTTAATTCCTCTCACGCATGTAAGCCTCTCTTTTCATTAAGCAGTTTTCTAGCCCTGTGTATGTTTAGCATGTGATCGATATTTCGGAGCACTTTGAGGCTAACGGTGAAAAAGGAAATATGTTCACACCGAAACTGGAGAGAAACTTTACGAGAAACTGCTTTATGAAATGTGCATTCCAGTCACAGTTTTATACTTCTCTTCTCATACAGCATCGGGGAAATCCTTTTGGAGAAACAGGTACCAAGAGATATTCGGGAGCATGTTGATGCCGATGGTGAAAAGGGAAATAGTCTCAGACAAAAACTGGAAAGAAGCTTTCTAGGAAACTACTCTGTGATATGTGTAATCATCTCACATTTAGAAAGGTTTCTTTACATTACGCAGCTTGGAAACTGTCATGGACAGATTCCTGAAGGGAACTTCGGGAGCACATTCTGGACTAAGGTGAAAAAGGAAATTATCTTCAGATAAAAACTGGAAAGAAGCATTCTTTGAATCTGCTTTTTGCTATGTTTATTGATCTCACATAGATGAAATTTTCTTTTCATGACGCAGCCTGGAAACTCCCTCATGGATGGATCCACGAAGGGATATTTGAGATCTCATTCGGGACTATGGTGAAAGAGGAAATATAGTTAGAAACAAACTGGAGAGAAGCTTTCTGAGAAACTGCTTGGTGATGTGTGCATTCCACTCATGGAGTTATACCTTTCTTCTCATAAGGCAGTTTGAACACTGTTCCTGTAAAACCAAAAGAGTGATATTCAGAGCACATTGAAGACTATGGTAAAAAGTGAAATGCCTTCCAATAAAAAACAGAAAGAAGCACTCGAAGAAACTTCTCTCTGACATGTCCATTCTTTTCACTGGGTTATAGCTTACTCTACATCTCCCAGTTTGAAAGTCGGTCTTTGAGGGTCCTGCAAAGGGGTTGTCAGTGGTATCCGGAGGACTGAGTGAGGCAACATAATATCTTCCATCAACAATTGGAGATAAGTTTTCTGGGCAACACTTTTGTGATGTTTGCATTCATCTCAGAGAATTAAATCATTCTTTGGATTGAGCAGTTTGAAATCACTGCTTCTGTGGAATCTGAGAAAGAACATTTGGAAACCTTCTTTAGAATACCCTGAAAAAGAAATAATCTCAAAGAGAATCCAGAAGGAAGCTTTCTGTGAAACTACTCTGTGCCACATAAATTCCACTCACACAGTTAAGCTTCTCTTTTCATTGATCAGTACTATAACACTGTTTTTGTTTAGCCTTCGAAAGGATATTCTGGAGCATTTTGAGGCTTATGATGAGAAAGGAAACATCTTTAGAGAGAAACTGCAGAGCAGCAATCTGTGGAGCTGCCTTCTGACATGTGCATTTCACTCACAGAAATATGCCCTTCTTATCATAGAGGATTCCAGAATTCCTTTTGTAGAAAAAGCTACCAAGAGACATTCGGGAGTATAGGAACGGATATGGTGAAAAAGGAAATATCCTGACACAAAAACAAAAAGAAGATTTCTGTGAAACTGCTTTGTCTTAGATATACTTATTCATCTTGCATAGTTAAAACTTTTCTTATATTACGCAGTTTGGAATCTCTGTCATGAACGGATCCATGAAGGGATATTCGGGAGCACATTCAGGCCTACAGTGAAAAAGGAGATATCTTCAGATAAAAACTGGATAGATGCTTTCTAGGAAACTCCTTTTGGTGTATGCATTCCACTGAGGGACTTATACCTCTTTTCTCACAAGGCAGTGTTAGAACACTGTTCCTGTGAAACCAAAAGGTGATATTTCGGGGCACATTGAGTACTATGGCGAATAGTGAAATATACTGAAATAAAATCGAGGAAGAAGCGTTCCAAGGATCTGCTCTCTGATATGTGCATTCACTTCACAAAGTTAACGCTTCCTCGATGTTGCCCAGTTTCAAAACTCTGTCTTTGAAGAATCAGGGAAGGGATATATAGTGACGCCCGGAGGCTTCTGGTGAATAAGGAAGCATCTTCTGATGAATCCTGCAGAGAAACATTCTGAGCAACTGCTTTGTGATGTATCTATTAGTCTCCTAGAGTTAAACCATTCTTTGGATTGAGCAGCTTGAAATCACTGTTTTTGTGGAATCTGAGGAAGGTCATTTCGGAACGATCCTTAGAATATGGAGAAAGAAATATCTTCAGGAAAAATCCAGAAGGAAGCTTTCTGTGAAACTGATCTATGTCTTCTTAATACCTCTCACTCAGATAAGCCTCTTTTTTTCATTGAGCAGTTTTTTAGCCCTGTGATGGGATATTGTGGAGCACTTTCAGGCTTACGGTGAAAAAGAAAATATATTCACACCGAAACTAAAGAGAAGCTTTCCAAGGAACTGCTTTATGACGTGTGCATTCCAATCACAGTGTTATACCTCTTTCCTCATACAGTGTCAGGGAAACCTTTTGGAGAAACAGGAACCAAGTGATATTCCAGAGCATGTTAATGCCGATGTTGAAAAGAGAAATAGCCTCATACAAAAACTGGAAATAAGTTTTCTAGGAATCTACTCTGTGATATCTGTAATAATCTCAAATAGATAAAGCTTTCCTTACATTACGCAGCTTGGAAATGGTCACGGAGTTATCCACGAAGGGACCTTCGGGAGCACATTCTGTACTATTGTGAAAAAGGAAATATCTTCAGATAAATACTGGAAAGAAGCTTTCTGTGAATCTGCTTTTGGTTACGTTTATTCATCTCACATAGTTTAAGCTTTCTTTACGTTACACAGCTTGGAAGCTCCCTCGTGGATGGATCCGTGAGGGGATATTTGGGATCACATTCGGGCCTATGGTGAAATAGGAAATATAGTCAGATTAAAACTGGAGAGAAGCTTTCTGAGAAACTGCTTGGTAATGTTTGCATTCCACTCAGGGAGTTATAACTTTCTTCTCATAAGGCACAGTTTGAAAAGTGTTCCTGTAAAACCAAAAGAGTGACATTGGGAGGACATTGAAGGCTATGGGAAAATGTTAAATGTTGTCTAATAAAAAAAAGAAAGAAGCACTTGAAGAAACTTCTCTCTGACATGTCCATTCTTTCACAGGGTGAAAGCTTCCTGTACATTTCCCAGTTTGAAAGTCAGCCTTTGAGGTTTCTGCAAAGGGATAGTAAGTGGCACCGGAGGCCTGTGTTGAGCAAGGAAATGTCTTCCATCAGAAATCGGAGAGAATCTTTCTGTGCAACTCTTTCATAATGTTTGCATTCATCGCATAGCATGAAATGATTCTTTAGATTGAGTAGTTTGAAATCACTGTTTCTGTGGAATCTGAAAGGACGTTTGGAAACGCTCTTTGGAATATCCTTAAAAAGAAATAACCTCAGAGAAAAACCAGAAGGAAGCTTTCTGTGAAACTGCTCTGTTTCACGTGAATTCTGCTCACACAGTGAAGCTTCTCTTTTCATAGAACAGTATCATAACACTGTTTTTGTTTAGTCTGCCAAGGGATATTCGGGAGCCGTTTGAGTCTTACAATGAGAAAGGAAACGTCTCTAGATAGAAAGTGGAGAGAAGCTTTTTGAGGTGCTGCTTTGTGACATGTGCGTTCCACTCACAGAAATATACCTTTATTCTCATAGAGGATTCCGGAATGCCTTTTGGAGAAAAAGCTACAAACAGATATTTGGGAGTATAGGGACGGCTATGGAGAAAAAGGAAATATCTTCGGACAAAAACTGGAAAGAATATTTCTGTGAAACTCCTTTGTGTTGTATATAATTTTGTCTCGCATAGTTAAAACTTTCCTTGTATTATGCAGTTTGGAAACTCCGTCATGTACGGAACTGTGAAGGGACATTTGGGAGCACATTGAGGCCTACGGTTAAAGAGGAGATATCTTCAGATAAAAAGTGGATAGAAGGGTGCTGAGTAGCTATTTTGTGATATATGCATTCCACTCAGGGAGTTATACCACTTTTCTCACAACACAGTGTTTGAACACTGTTCCTGTGAAATGGAAAAAGTGATATTCGGAACACATTGAGGACTATGATGAACAGTGAAATCTACTGAAAAAATATCGAAGAAGAACCGTTCCAAGAATCTGCTCTCCGATATGTGTGTTCACTTCACAGTGTTAATGCCTACACTATGTGGCCCAGTTTCGAAATTCTGTTTTGAAGAATCTGTGAGGCGATATTTAGTGATGCCCATAGGCTTCTGGTTAGCGAGGAAATGCCTTCCGATGAAACCTGCAGTGAATCGTTCTGAGCAACTGCTTTGCAATGTGTGTATTCATCTCCTAGAGTTAAACTATTCTTTGGATTGAGGAGCTTGAAATCACTGTTTTTGTCGAATCTGAGGAAGGACATTTGGGATCGATCCTTAGAATATGGAGAAAGAAATATCCTCAGTTAAAATCCAGAAGGAAGCTTTCTGTGAAACTGCTCTGTGTCGTCTTAATTCCTCTCTCTCAGATAAGCCTCTCTTTTCATTGAGCAGTTTTCTAGCCCTGTGTATGTTTAGCGTGTGATGGGATATTTCTGAGCACTTTGAGGCTAATGGTGAAAAAGTAAATATGTTCAGATCGAAACTGGAGAGAAGCTTTCCGAGGAACTGCTTTGTGACGTGTGCATTCCAAACACAGTGTTATATCTCTCTTCTCATACAGCATTGGGAAACCCTTTCGGAGAAACTGGTACCAAGTGATATTCAAGAGCATGTTGATGCCATAGGTGAAAAAGGAAATAGCCTCAGACAAAAACTCGAAAGATGCTTCCTAAGAAAATGTTCTGTGATATGTGTAATCATCTCTCATAGATAAAGCTTTTCTTGCATTACTCAGCTTGGAAACTGTCATGGTCGGATCCAAGAAGAGACCTGTGGGAGCACATTGAGGACTATGGTGAAAAAGGAAATATCCTCAGATAAAAAATTTAAAGAACCTTTCTGTGAATCTGATTTTCACGTTGTTAATTCATCTCACATAGATGAAGCTTTCTTTACATTATGCAGCTTGAAAACTCCCTCAGGGATTTATCCACAAATGCATATCTGGGATCACATTAGGGCCTATGGTGAAATAACAATTATAGTCAGATAAAAACTGGAGAGAAGCTTTCTTCAAAACTGCTTGGTGATGTCTGCATTCCACTCAGGGAGTTTTAACTTTCTTCTCATAAAGGACAGTTTGAACACTGTTATTGTAAAACCAAAAGTGTGATATTCAGCGCACATTGAAGACTATGGCAAAAAGTGAAATGTCATCGCATAAAAAACAGAAAGAAGCACTCGAATAAACTGCTCTCTGACATGTCCATTATTTTCAAAGGGTTAAAGCTTACTCTTCATTTCCCAGTTTGAAGGTCAGTCTTTGAGGTTTCTGCAAAGGGATAGTAATTGGCTCCTGAAGGCCTGTTTGAGGCAAGGAAATGTCTTCCATCGAAAATCGGAGAGAAGCTTTCTGAGAAACTCTTTTGTGAAGTTTGTATTCATCTCACAACGTTAAGTTATTCTTTGGATTGAGTAGTTTGAAATCAATGTTTCTGTGGAGTCTTAGAAAGTATATTTGGAAACGATTTTTAGAATATCCTGAAAAAAGAAATAACCTCAGAGGGAAACCAGAAGGAAGCTTTCAGTGAAACTGCTCTGTGTCACGTGAATTCCAGCCACACAAACTTCTCTTTTCATTTAGCTGTATCATAACACTGTTTTTGTTTAGTCAGCGAAGGGATATTCTGGAAGGCTTTGAGGCTTATGGGGAGAAAGGAAACGTCTTCAAATAGATTCAGGAGAGATGCTTTCTGAGGAACTGCTTTGTAACGTGTTCATTCCACTCACAGAAATATACCTTTCTTCTCCTAGAAGATTCTGGAAAATTTTTTCTAGAAAAAGCTAAAAAAGAGACATTCGGGAGTATACAGAAGGCTATGGTGAAAAAGGAAATATCCTCAGACAAAAACTGGAAGAAGATTTCTGTGAAACTGCTTTGTGTTAGATATATTCATTCACCTCGCATAGTTAAATCTTTAATTATATTACGCCATTTGGAAACTCTGGCATGCACATGTCCAAGAAGGGAAGTTTCGGAGCACATTGAGGCCAATGATGAAAGAGGAGATATCTTCAGATAAAAACTAGATAGAAGCTTTCTGAGAAACAACTCTGTGATCTATGTATTCCACTTATGGAGTTATACCTCTTTTCTCACAAGGCAGTGTTTGAATACTGTTCCTGTGAAACTGAAAAAGTGATATTTCAGAACGCATTGAGGACTATGGCGAGTTTTGAAATATACTGAAATAAAATCGGGGAAGAAGCGTTCCAAGAATCTGCTCTCTGATATGGGCATTGACTTCACAGAGTTAATGATTACTCTATATCGCCCAGTTTCGAAACTCTTTGAAGAATCTGTGAAGGGATATTTAGAGATGCCTGGAGGCTAGTGGTGAGCGAGAAAACGTCCTCCGATGATACCTGCTCAGAAAGGTTCTGAGCAACTGCTTTGCCATGTGAGTATTCGTGTCATAGAGATAAACCATTCTTTAGATTGAGCAGCTTGAAATCACTGTTTTTGTCACATCTTAGGAAGGACATTTGGGAACAATCCTTAGAAAATGGAGAAACAAATATTCTCAAGTAAAATCCAGAAGGAAGCTTTCTGTGAAACTGCTCTGTGTCATCTTAATTCCTCTCACTCAGATAAGCCTCTGTTTTAATTGAGCAGTTTTCTAGACCTGTGTATGTTTAGCGAGTGATGGATATTCAGGAGCACTTTGAGGCTAAGGGTGAAAAAGGAAATATGTTCAGACCAAAACTGGAGAGAAGCTTTCCCAGGAACTGCTTTGTGACGTGTGCATTCCAGTCACAGTGTTATACCTCTCTTCTCATGCAAGCGTTGGAAAAACCCTTTTGGAGAAACAGGTACCAAGTGATATTCGGGAATAAGTTGATTCCGATGATGAAAAGGGAAATAGGCTCAGGCAAAAACAGGGAAGAAGCATTCTAGGAAACTACTCTGTGATATCTGTAATCACATCACATAGATAAAGCTTTTTCTACATTACGCAGCTTGAAAACTGTCATGGACGTATCCACAACGGGACTTTCGTGAGCACATTCTGGACTACGGTGAAAAAGGAAATATCTCCAGATAAAAAATGGAAAGAAGCTTTCTGTGAATCTGCTTTTTGCTATGTTTATTCATCTCACATAGAAGAAGCTTTCTTTACATTATGCAGCTTGGAAACACCCTCGTGGATGGATCTGTGAAGGGATATTTGGGATCACATTCAGGCCTATGGTGAAAGAGGAAATATAGTCAGATAAAAACTGGAGAGAAGCTTTCTGAGGAACTGCTTGATGATGTGTGCACTCCACTCAAGGATTTATATCTTTCATCTCATAAAGCACAATTTGAACACTGTTCCTGTAAAACCAAAAGAGTGATATTCGGAGCACATTCAAGACTATGGCAAAAAGTGAAATGTCCTCCAATAAAACACAGAAAGAAGCACTTGAAGAATGTGCTCTCTGACATGTCCATTCTTTTCACAGGGTTAAACCTTACTCTACATTTCCCAGTTTGAAAGTCGGTTTTTCAGGTTTCTGTTAAGGGATAGTAGGTGGCGACCGGAGGCCTGTGTGAGGCAAGGAAATATCTGTCATCGAAAATCGGAGAGAAGCTTTCTGCGCAACTCTTTTTTGATGTTTGTATTTCTCTCATAGAGTTAAATCATTCTTTGGACTGAGAAGTTTGAAACCACTGTTTCAGTGGAATCTGAGAAAGGACATGTGGAAACGCTCTTTAGAACATCTTGAAAAAGGAATAACCTCAGACAGAAACCAGGAGGAAGCTTTTTGTGTAACTGCTCTGTGTCTCGTGAATTCTGCTGACACAGTTAAGCTTCTCTTTCCATTGAGCTGTATCATAACAATGTTTTTGTTTAGTCTGCGCAGTGATACTATGGAGCACTTTGAGGCTTATGGTGCGAAAGGAAACGTCTTCAGATAGAAACTGGAGAGAAGCTTTCTGAGGAGCTGCTTTGTGACGTGTGCATTCCACTCACAGAAATATACTTTTCTTCTCCTAGAGGATTCCGGAATCCCTTTTGGAGAAAAATGTACCAAGAGATATTCAGGAGTATAGCAACAACCATGGTGAAAAATGAAAGATGCACAGACAGAAACTGGAAGGATTTCTGTGAAACTGCTTTGTGTTAGACATATTTATTCGTCTCACATACTTAAAACTTTAATTGTATTGTGCAGTTTGGAAACTCTGTCATGCACAGATCTGCGAAGGGACATTTGGGAGCACAATCAGGACTACAGGGTAAGAGGAGATATGTTCAGATAAAACTGGATGGAAGCTTTCTCAGAAACTACTTTGTGATGTATGCATTCCACTCAGGCAATTTTACTTCTTTTCTCACAAGGCAGTGTTGGAACACTGTTCCTTTGAAACCGAAAATGTGATATTCCGGAATGCATTAATGACTATGG
Organism: Colobus angolensis palliatus; assembly: GCF_000951035.1. Lineage (NCBI taxonomy): Eukaryota > Metazoa > Chordata > Mammalia > Primates > Cercopithecidae > Colobus > Colobus angolensis. The sequence continues at coordinate 1,002,422 of NW_012118299.1, forward strand.
CGTATAGTGAAATATACTGAAATAAAATGGAGGAAGAAGCGTTCCAAGAATCTGCTCTCTAATATGTGCATTCATGGCACAGAGTTAATGTTTACTCTGTGTTGCCCAGTTTGAAAACTCTGTCTTCATAGAATCTGTGAAGGGATAATTATTGACGCGCAGAGGCTTGTGGCTAGCAAGAGAGCGTCTTCCGATGAAACTAGCAGAGAAACGCTCTGAGCAACTGCTTTGCGATGTGTGTATTCATCTGATAGAGTTAAACCATTCTTTTGATTGAGCAGCTTGAAATCACTGTTTTTGTGGAATCTGAGGAAGGACATTTGGGAATGATCTTTAGATTATGGAGAAAGAAATATCCTCAGGTAAAATCCAGAAGGAAGCATTCTGTGAAACGGCTCTGTGTCGTCTTAATTCCTCTCACTCAGTTAAGTCTCCCTTTTCATTTTGCAGTTTTCTAGCCCTGTGTATATTTAGCGTGTGATCGGATATTCGGGAGCACTTTGATGCTTATGGTGAAAAAGGAAATATGATTAGACTGAAACTGGAGAGAAGATTTCCGAGGAACTGCTTTGTGACGTGTGCATTCCAGTCACGGTGTTATATCTCTCTTCCCATACAGCATCGGGGAAACCCTTTTGGAGAAACAGGTACCAAGTGATATTCGGGAGCATGTTGATGCTGAGGGTGAAAAGAGAAATTGCCTCAGACAAACCTGGAAAGAAGCTTTCTAGGAAACTACTCTGTGATATCTGTAATCATTTCACATGGATAAAGCTTTCTTTACATTACACAGCTTGGAAACTCCCTCGTGGTTGGATTAGCGAAGGGATATTTTGGATCACATTGAGGACTATGATGAAAAAGCAAAAATAGCCAGATAAAAACTGGAGAGAAGGTTTCTGAGAAACTGCCTTGTGACGTATGCATTCCAGTTACAGTGTTATACCTCTCGTCTCATACAGCGTCATGGAAATCGTTTTGGAACAACAGGTACCAATTGATATTCAGGAGTATGTTGATGCCGATGATGAAAATGGAAATAGCCTCAGACAAAAACTGGTAAAAAGCTTTCTAGGAAACTACTCTGTGATATGTGTAAGCATCTCAGATAGATAAAGCTTTCTTTACATTACGCAGGTTGGAAGCTGTCATGGACGGATCCAGGAAGGGACTTTTGGGAGCACATTCAGGACTGTGGTGAAAAAGGAAATATCTTCAGATAAAAACTGGAAAGAAGCTTTCTGTGAATCTGCTTTTTGCTTTGTTTATTCATCTCACATACATGAATCTTTCTTTACATTACACATCTTGGAAACTCCCTCGTGGATAGATCCACGAACAGATATTTGGGATCACATTGAGGCCTATGATGAAATAGCAGATATAGTCAGATAGAAACTGGAGAGTAAGTATCTGTGAAATTGCTTTGTGACGTGTGCATTCCATTCACAGTGTTATACCTCTCGTCTCATACAGCATCATGGAAATCGTTTTGAGCAACATGTACCAAGTGATATTCGTGAGCATATATCTTCTGAATATCCCTTTGCGGACTAAACAAAAACAGTGTTATGATACTGTGCTCTGAAAAGAGAAGCAGAAAACTGCTCAATGAAAAGATAGGCTTAACTGAGCGAGAGGAATTAAGATGACACTGAGCAGTTTCACAGAAAGCTTCTGTTTGGACGAACGGAGGTAAGATGGCGCACTTCCAGGTTCTTTATCATCAAATTTTCCTGTGTGCGTGAAAATGTAGCCCGTGCCCTGTCAGGTGCAGACCAATCAGGCATGCACCAGATTATGTCAATCTGAAGAGACCAAGATTTACCTGATGGCACCTGTGGAGCCCCTCCTCCTCCCCGACACGTCCGTGCTACACCTACTGCCCTTCCACTCCTAGGAAAGCCGCTCACAGTAGATGCGTGGTGCAGGCTTCCCCAGCCCCCATTCTTGTTGGGTCTGCATCAGGAACTCCGCCCGAGAGCTCTATCGGGCGACTCTCTCGGCCTCCTTTGCCAGAGGCCAACAGACCTCACTTGCACACCTTCTTCCCTGAAGATAGATGACCAAAGAATAAATTTGCTGTTTTGCTTTTAGCCTTGCTTACTCGCTGGTTCTTTTGTGCTCTCTCTCTTGGTCTTAGAAAAACAAATCAGCTGGTGCTGAACACGGGAGGAGACCCCTCCTCAGGTCTCTGAGGGTTGAGGAACCTCCTCCTGCTCCCACGCCACTGACGGACCAGGACCTGAGACCTGCTTTCCTCACCCTCATGGCCTCTCTGGGTTAAGTGCCCTTGTCTCTTCTATCCCTCCCTTGGCCAATAATCCTGTGCGGTTCCGAGGCCTACTTTTGAGCCAACAAGTGGCTCGGGAGACCCGTTCAGGACAGAGACGTCCGTCGCCTGAAAGTAATCTCCACCTTGGCTCCAAGAGCCTCCATTCTGTCTCTGGTGATTTCAAAGGATGCTTTGAAGCCAGGCAGAGATCTCCATTGTGTAAATAAAGAGGAAACAAATGGGAAACCCCCAGATCAAATTTCTAAAGAGCACCCCTTTAGGTTGCCTCCTAGCCAATTTAAAAACCTTACAGCAGTTAATTTTTCTTTCCATTGTGGCGTGGCCGCAATACAAACTAGAAAATCAGTCTCAGGGGCAAGCAGAGAGCGCCTTAGACTGTAATGTTCTGATAAACCTCAGCAATTTCTGCCAGCTGCTAGGCAAGTAGTCTGAAATTAATTACATACAAGGCTTTTGGGCCTTACGCTCTCGTCCCGATTTGTGTAGCCAGTGTTATTTGGTCCAGGATATGCTGACTAAGGATGCTGGCTCGCAGGAACCCAAAAAAGAGGAGCCTTTATTCCTTTCTGTTCAGCCAGAGGACCTAGGGCTTCCTTGTGTCTCTGTACCCTCAACCCCACCCTACACTCCTCCTTCTTCCCGCTTCCAGACACTTCCTTCCTCTTCATTATCTACTAGTAATCCATTGGGTCCCATGCCTCATTCGGTGCCCCTACTGGCTGTCTTGAGTCCCCTGTTTCTGTCCACAAATGCTTTTATTACCCTTCTGATGCCCTGATTCCTGCCCCACACCCTCCTACAGTGTTAGCACATTTGTGAGAGGTAGCTGGGGCAGAGGGGGTAGTCACAGTACATGTCTCTTTTTCACTGGCCGACCTTTCCAAAATTGAGAAGCCTTTAGGTGATTTCTCAGCTAATTCTACTATATACATAAAGGAATTTAGATATCTTTGTCAGGCCTATGACTTAACTAGGCAGGACCTCCAGGTGATCCTAACTTCTACCCTAAACCCTGAGGAGCAAGAGTGCATCTTAGCGACCACCAGGCAGCAAGCCAACTTATTACATTTAACTGATGCCGTCATTCCACTAGAGGAGCAAGCAGTCTGCTTGGCAGACCCAGACTGGGACTACCAAGTAAGCCAGCCTGGTTGCCGTAGGCGAGACATAATGGTCCAGTGTGTGTTGGCTGGTATGCAGGCAGCCTCAAACAAAACTGTAAATTTTAAAAAATTAAAAGAACCGAAAGAAAATCCAGCCGCATCTTAAATAGGCTGACTGAGGTTCTCACGCAATATATCAGGTTGGATCCGGCCTCCCTCACAGGGGCCACCATTTTGGCGCCCTATTTCATTTCTCAATCAGCTCCTGACATTCGTAAAAAAATTCAAAAGGTAGAGGATGGTCCTCAGACATCAATACAAGACCTAGTTAAATTTGCCTTTAAGGTCTATAACTCCAGAGAGGAGACAGCGGAGGCACAGTGGGAGGCTCGCCTTGAACAGAAGGTGCAGCTCCTAGCAGTGGCTTTACAGCCCAGTCAAAACACCAGACCAGAGAGCACACACCCCGCAGACTCCAAAGCTACAAAAGGAGCCTGCTATAAGTGTGGCAAGGCAGGACACTATGCCAGCAAGTGTCCACAAGGTCCCCGAGCCCCAACACAGCCTTGCTATAAGTGCAAGTCATCAGGACATTGGGCCAGTGAATGTTCTAATCCTCATCCACTAGCAACCTCCTGCCCTGCTTGCCAACAGGAAGGACACTGGAAGTCTGATTGCCCCACCCTGAGAACAGGTGCCATGTCTCAACGTGACCCCCTTTCCCAGGATTCTGGGAGCTCCTTCCAGCTCCTTCAATTGGACGATGACAACTGAAGGTGCTGAGACTTGGGAACCTCCAACACCCTTGCCGTGCCACAGATAACTCTCCTGGTAGCGGGTAAGACAATTTCTTTAATCAACAGCGGGGCTACTTATTGTGTTTTGCCGTCCTTCTCTGGACCTGGCCATCCATCCAATATCTCTGTAGTAGGAATGGACATAAAGCCATCTACTCCATGAAAAACTCCACTCCTTAATTGCTGTCTGGCCAATAGCTACTTTGTGCACTCGTTCCTCATTCCCAGCTAAAAAGGGCCCCTACCGAAAGCAGTCACAATCAGTGGAAATCAGTTTGGCTTTCCCCCACTTGCCTCAAACTTACTAAGTTTTCTTAGCTATCTCACACTCTCCAGCTTTGCCAGGACTATACTTCCAATGAATGCTTCCATTCCTCATTCTTATAGTAATACTGTGCCTTATTTTATGTTGTGCCCCTATTTTGATCAAATTTCTCTGTGCCAAGATTCAATAAATCCCTCGCGTCACCTTCAACCAAATGCTTCTTCATCCATACTTCCAAATACCAACCATATGTTCTGACCTTAACGATGCCCCTTAACAGCAGGAGGTAGCCAGACAGATCACGGCACCCCCTTATCACTATTATCAAAAAAGGTTGGACTGTTTGGACGAACGAAGTCAAGATGGCACACTTCCCGGGTCTTCATCATCAACTTTTCCTGTGTGTGCGAAAATATAGCCGGTGTCCAGGAAGGTGCAAACCAATCAGGCATGTGCCAGGTGATGTCAATATGAAGAGACGAAGATTTACTTGGTGGTTCCTGTGGAGCCCCACACCCTCCCTGACATGTCCGTGCCCCAACTATTGCCCTTTCACTCCTAGAAAAGCCGTTCCCGGCAGACGTCTGGCGCGGGCTTCCTCAGCCCCCATTCTTTTTGAGACTGCAAGAGGAATTCCACTGGAGAGCTCTACCGGGAGACGCTCTCGGCCTCCTTTGCCAAAGGCCGACAGCCCTCACCTTGCACACCTTCTTCCCTGAAGCTAGATGGCTAAAGAATAAATTTGCAGTTTTGCCTTTAGGCTTGCCTACACGCTGGTTCTTTTGTGCTCACTCTGGTGGTCTTAGAAAAACAAATTAGCTTCCTTCTGGATTTTACCTGAGGATATTTCTTTCTCCATATTCGAAGGATCGTTCCCGAATGTCCTTCCTCAGATTCCACAAAAACAGTGATTTCAAGCTGCTCAATCCAAAGAATGGTTTAACTCTATGAGACGAATACACACATCGCAAAGCAGTTGCTCAGAACGTTTCTCTGCAGGTTTCATCGGAACACGTTTTCTGGCTCACCACAAGCCTCCAGGTGTCAGTAAATATCCATTCACAGATTTTTCAAAAACAGAGTTTCAAAACTGGGCAACATAGAGTAAGCATTAACACTGTGAAGTGAATGAACATATCAGAGAGCAGATTCTTGGAACGCTTCTTCCTCGATTTTATTTCAGTATATTTCACTATTCGCCATAGTCCTCAATGCATTCTGAAATATCACTTTTTCGGTTTCAGAGGAACAGTGTTCAAACACGGCCTTGTGAGAAAAGAGGTATAACTCCCTGAGTGGAATGCATACATCACAAAGTAGTTACTCAGCAATCTTCTATCCAGTTTTTATCTGAAGACATCTCCTCTTTAATCGTAGGTCTTAATGTGCTCCCGAATGTTCCTTCGTGGATCCGTGAAAGAGGGAGTTTCCAAACTGCATAATATAAGTAAAGTTTTAACTGTGCGAGATAAAAATATATATCTAACACAAAGGAGTTTCACAGAAATCTTCTTTCCAGTTTTTGTCTGAGGATATTTCCTTTTTCACCATAGTCGTCACTATACTCCCGAATATCTCTTCGTAGCTTTTTCTCCAAAAGGCATTCCAGAATCCTCTATGAGAAGAAAGGTATTTCTGTGAGTGGAACGCACATGTCACAAAGCAGATTCTCAGAAAGCTTCTCTCCACTTTCTATTTAAAGACGTCTCTTTCTCATCGTAAGCCTCAAAGGGCTCCTCAATATTCCAGTCACAGTGTTATACAGTGTTGTACCTCTCTTCTCATACAGCGTCAGGGAAACCCTTTTGGAGAGACAGGTACCAGGTGATATTCAGAAGCATGTTGATGCTGATGGTGAAAAGTGAAATAGCCTCAGACAAAAACTGAAAAGAAGCTTTCTAGGAAACTACTCTGTGATATGTGTAATCATCTCCCATAGATAAAGATTTCTTTACATTATGCAGCTAGGAGACTGTCATGCACGGATCCACGAAGGGACCTTTGGGAGCACATTCAGGACTATGGTGAAGAATGAAATATCTTCAGATGACAACTGGAAAGAAGCTTTCAGTGAATGTTATTTTTGCTATGTTTATTCATTTCACATAGATGAAGCTTTCTTTATATTACGCAGCTTGAAAACACCCTTGTGGATGGATCCACGAAGGGATATTTTGCATCACATTCAGGCCTATAGTGAAAGATGAAATATAGTCAGATTAAAACTGTAGAGAAGTTTTCCCCTAAACTGCTTGGTGTCATGTGCATTACACCCAGGGAGTTATAAATTTCTTCTCCTGAGGCACATGTTTAACACTGTACCTGTAAAACCAAAAGAGTGATATGTGGAGCACATTGAAGTCTATGGCAAAAAGTGAAATGTTGTCCAATAAAAATAAAAAGAAGCACTCGAAGAAACTGCTCTCTGACATGCCCATTCTTTTCACAGGGTTAAAGCTTCCTCTTCATTTCCCAGGTTGCAAGTCCGTCTGTGAGGTTTCTGCGAAGGGATACTAAGTGGCAACCGGAGGCCTGTGTGAGGCAAGGAAATATCCTAAATAGGAATCAGAGAGAAGTTTTCTGCGTAACTCTTTTGTGATGTTTGTATTCATCTCACTGAGTTAAATCACTCTTTCGATTGAGCAGTTTGAAATCACTGTTTCTATGGAATCTGAGAAAGGACATTTGGAAATGCTGTTTAGAATATCCTGAAAAAGAAATAACCTCACAGAGAAACCAGAAGAAAGCTTTCTGTGAAACTGCTCTGTGTCATGTGAATTCTGCTCACCCAGTTAAGCTTCTCTTTTCATAAAGCAGTATAATAACACTGTTTTTGTTTATTCTGCAAAGGGATATTCTGGAACCATTTGAGGCTTACAATGAGAAAGTAAACGTCTTTAGATGGAAACTGGAGAGAAGATTTTTAGGAGCCTCTTTTGACATGCATGTTCCACTCACAGAAGTACACCTTTCTTCTCATATAGGATTGCGGAATCCCTTTTGGAGAAAAAGCTACCAAGAGATATTCGGAAATATAGAGAGGGCTATGGTGAAAAAGGAAATATCCTCAGAGAAAAACTGTAAGGAATATTTCTGTGAAACTGCTTTGTGTTAGATATATTTATTCATCACGCATAGTTCAAACTTTAATTATATTATGCAGTTTGGAAACACCATCATGCACAGATTCTGGAAGGGACGTTTGGGAGCACATTCAGGCATGCAGTGAATGTGGAGATATCTTCAGATAAAAACTGGAGAGAAGTTTTCTGAGAAACTACATTGCGATGAATGCATTCCACTCTGGGAGTTATACCTCTTTTCCCACAAGGCAGTGTTTGAACTCTGTTCCTGTGAAACCGAAAAAGTGATATTTTAGAATGCATTGAGGACTATGGCGAATGGTGAAATATACTGGAATAAAATTGAGGAAAAAGCGTTCGAAGAATGTGCTCTCTGATATATGCATTCAATTCAAAGAGGTAATGCTTACTCTATGCTGCCCAGTTTCAAAACTCTGTCTTTGAGGAATCTCTGAAGGGATATTTAGTGACGCCCAGAGGCTTATGGTGAGTGATGAATCGTGTTCTGATGAAACCTGCACAGAGACGTTCTGAGCAACTGCTTTGCGATGTGTGTATTACTCTCATAGAGATAAACCATTCTTTGTATTGAGCTGCTTGAAATCACTGCTTTTGTGGCATTTGAGGAAGGATATTTGGGAATGATCCTTAGAATATGGGGAAAGAAATATACTCAGGTAAAATCTAGAAGGAATCTTTCTGGATTTGAAACTGCTTTCTGTGAAATTGCTCTGTGTCATCTTAATACCTCTCGCTCAGTTAAACCTCTCATTTCATTGAGCAGTTTTCTAACCCTGTGTATGTTTAGCATGTGATGGGATATTCGGTAGCCCTTTGAGGCTAATGATAAAGAAAATATGTTCAGACAAAAACTGGGGAGAAGCTTTCCGAGGAACTACTTTGTGACGTGTGCATTCCACTCACTGTGTTTTATCTCTCTTCTCATACAGAGTTGGGGAAACCCTTTTGACGAAACAGGTACCAACTGATATTCGGGAGCGTGTTGATGCCATTGGAGAAAAGGGAAATAGCCTCAGACAAAAGCTGGAAGGATGCTTTCTAGAAACTATTTTGTGATATGTGTAATCATCTCACATAGATAAAGCTTTCTTTGCATTATGCAGCTTGGAAACTGTCATGGACAGATCCACGAAGAGAGCTTCGGGAGCACAACAAGGACTATGGTGAAGAAGGAAATATCTTCAGATAAAAACTTTAAAGAAGCTTTCTGTGAATCTGCTTTTTGCTATGTTTATTCATCTCACATAGATGAAGCTTTCTTTACATTACACAGCTTGAAAACTCCCTCATGGATTGATCCGTGAATGGATATTTGGGATCACATTTGGGCCTATCTTGGAATAGCAAATAGAGTCAGATAAAAACGGGAGAGAAGGTATCTGAGAAAGTGCTTGGTAATGTGTGCATTCCACTCAGGGGGTTATAACTTTCTTTTCAAAAAGCACAGTTTGAACACTGTTATTGTAAAACCAAAAGAGTGCTATTCGGAGCACATTGAAGACTATGGCAAAAAGTGAAATGTCGTCCAATAAAAAACAGAAAGAAGTACTCGAATAAACTGCTCTCTGACATGTCCATTGTTTTCACAGGGTTTAAGCTTACTCTACATTTTCCAGTTTGAAAGTCAGTCTTTGAGGGTTCTGCGAAGGGATAGTAAGCGGCACCCGGAGGCCTGTGTGAGGCAAGGAAATGTCTTCCATCGAAAATCGGAGAGAAGCTTTCTGAGCAACTCTTTTGTGATGTTTTTATTCATCTCATAGCATTAAATCATTCTTTGGATTAAGCAGTTTGAAGTCTCTGTTTCTGTGGAATCTGAGAAAGGATATTTGGAAATGATCTTTAGAATATCCTGAAAAAGAAATAACCTCAGAGAGAAACCAGAAGGAAGCTTTCTGTGAACCTGTTCTGTTTCACGTCAATTCCGCTCACACAGTTAAGCTTCTCTTTTCATTGAGCTGTATCATAACCCTGTTTTTGTTTAGTCTGCGAAGGGATAATCTGCAGGGCTTAAGGGCTTATGGTGAGAAAGGCAACGTATTCAGATAGAAACTGGAGAGAAGCTTTGTGAGGAGGTGCTTTGTGACGTTTGCATTCCACTCACAGAAATACACCTTTCCTCTCCCCGAGGACTCCAGAAACTTTTTCCTAGAAATATCTGTGAAACAGACATTTGGGAGTATACAGAAGGCTATAGTGAAAAAGGAAATATCCTCAGACAATAACTGGAAAGAAGATTTCTGTGAAACTGCTTTGTGTTAGATATATTTATTTGTCTCGCATAGTTTAAACTTCAAATATATTACACAGTTTGGAAACTCTGTCAGGCACAGAGCTGTGAAAGGACACTGCTGAGCACATTCAGGCCCACACTGAAAGAGGAGATATCTTCAGATGAAAACTAGATAGAAGCTTTCTGAGAAACTACTTTGTGATGTATGCTTCCCACTGAGGGAGTTATACCTCTTTTCTCACTAGGCAGTGTTTGAACACTGTTCTTCTGAAACCAAAAAAGTGATATTTTGGAACGCCTTGAGGACTACGGCGAATAGTGCAATATACTGAAATAAAATCGAAGAAGAAGCGTTCGAGGAATTTCTCTGATATGCACATTCACTTCACAGTGTTAACGCTTACTCTATATTGCCCAGTTTTGAAACTCCGCCTTTGAAGAATCTGTGAAGGGATACTCATTGATGTCTGGTGGCTTGTGGTGAGCGAGGAAACATTTTCCAATGAAACCTGCAGAGAATCTTTCTGAGCAACTGCTTTCAATGTGTGTATTCATCTCAAGGAGTTAAACCATTGTTTGTATTTAGCAGCTTCATATCACTCTTTTTGTGCAATCTGAGGACGGACATTTGGGAATGAGCCTTAGAATATGGAGAAAGAAATATCCTCAGGTAAAATCCAGAAGAAAGCTTTCTGTGAAACTGCTTTGTGTCGTATTAATTCCTCTCAGTCACTTCAGACTCTCTTTTCATTGATCAGTTTTCTAACCCTGTGTATGTTTATCGTGTGATGGCATATTCGGGAGCACTTTGAAGCTTACAGTGAAATAGGAAATATGTTCAGAACGAAACTGGAGAGAAGATTTTTGAGGAACTGCTTTGTGACATGTGCATTCCACTCACAGTGTTATACCTCCCTTCTCATACAGCGTCAGTGAAACCCTTTTGGAGGAACAGGTACCAAGTGATATTGGAGAGCATGTTGATGCCGATGGTGAAAAGGGAAATAGCCTCAGACAAAAATTGGAAAGAAGCTTTCTAGGAAACTACTCTGTGATATGTGTATTCATGTCCCATAGATAAAGCTTTCTTTACATTTACGCATCTGGGAAATTGTCAAGGAGGGATCCACGAATGAACCATCGAGAGAACATTGAGGACTATGGTGAAAATGGAAATCTGCTTTTTGCTATGTTTAATCATGTCACATAGCTGAAGATTTCTTTACATTACACAGCTTGGAAACTCCCTGGTGGATGGATCCGTGATGGGATATTTGGTATCACATTCGGGCCTATGGTGAAATGGGAAATATAGTCAGATAAAAACTGGAGAGAAGCTTTCTGAGAAACTGCTTGTTGATGTGTGAATTCCACTCAGGCAGCTATAACATTCTTCTCATATGGCACAGTTTGAACTCTGTTCCTGTAAAACCAAAAGACTGATATTCGGAGTATATTGAATACTATGACAAAAAGTCAAATGTCACCCAATAAAAAACAGAAAGAAACACTCAAAGAAGCTGCTCTCTGACATGTCCATTCTTTTCAAAGGGTTAAAGCTTCCTCTACATTACCCAGTTTGAATGTCAGTCTTTGAGGTTCCTGCGAAGGGATATCTAGTGGCAACCGGAATACTGTGTCAAGCAAGGAAATGCCTTCCATTGAAAATCAGAGAGAATCTTTCTGTGCAACTCTTTTTTGATGTTTGTATTCATCTCATAGCGTTATATGATTCTTTGGATTGAGCAGTTTGAAATCACTGTTTCTGTGGAATCTGACAAAGGACATCTGGAAACGCTCTTTAGAATACCCTGAAAAAGGAGTAACCTCAGAGAAAACCAGAAGGAAGCTTTCTGTGAAACTCCTCTGTGTCACGTGAATTCTGCTCACACAGTTAAGCTTCACTTTTCGTAGAGCAGAATCATAAAACTGTTTTTGTTTAGTCTGCATAGAGATATTCTGAAACCCTTTGAAGCTTATGGTGAGAAAGGAAAATTCTTTAATTAGAAACTGGTGAGAAGGTTTTTGAGTAGCTGCTTTCTGACATGTGTGTTCCACTCACAGAAATACAACTTTCTTCTCATATAGGATTCTGGAATCCCTTGTGGAGAAAAAGCTACCAAGAGACATTCAGGATTATAGGGAGGACTATGGTGTAAAAGGAAATATCCTCAGAGAAAAACTGGAAAGAAGATTACTTTGAACCTGCTTCGTGTTAGATATATTTATTCATCTTGCATAGTTAAAATTTTTCTTTTATTAAGCACTTTGGAAACTCCGTCATGCATGGATCCGTGAAGGAACATTCGGGAGAACTTTCGGGCCTACGGTGAAAGAGGAAATATCTTCATATAAAAACTGGATATAGCTTTCTGAGAAACTACTTTGTGATTTATGCATTCCACTCAGGGAGTTATATCTTTTTTCTCACAAGGCAGTGTTTGAACACTGTTCCTGTGAAACTGAAAAAGTGATATTTTGGAACGCATTGAGGACTAGGGTGAATAGTGAAATATACTGAAATAAAATCAAGGAAGAAGCGTTGCACTAATTTGCTTTCTGATATGTGCATTCACTTCACAGAGTTAATGCTTACTCTGTGTTGCCCAGTTTAGAAACTCTGTCTTTGAAGAATCTGGGAAGGGATATTTAGTGACGCCCAGAGGCTTGTGCTGAGCGATGAAACGTCTTCTGATGAAATCTCCAGAGAAACGTTCTGAGCAACTGCTTTGTGATCTATGTATTCGTCTCCTAGAGTTAAACCATTCTTTGGATTGAGCAGTGTGAAATAACTGTTTTTGTGGCATCTGAGGAAGGACATTTGTGAATGATCCTTAGAATATGGAGAAAAATATATCCTCAGGTAAAATCCGGAAGGAAGCTTTCTGTGAAACTGCTCTGTGTGGTCTTAATTCCTCTCACCCAGATAAGCCTCTGTTTTCATTGGGCAGTTTTCGAACAATGTGTCTGTTCAGCATGCGATGGGATATTCGGGGATAATCTGAGGCTACCGGTGAAAAAGGAAGTATGTTCACAACGAAACTTTCGAGAAGCTTTCCGAGGAACTGCTTTGTGCTGTGTGCATTCCAGTCACAGTGTTATACCTCCCTTCTCTTACAGCGTTTTGGAAACCCCTTTGGAGAAATAGGTACCAAGTGATAATCGGGAGCATGTTGATGCTGAATGTGAAAAGGGAAATAGCCTCAGACAAAAACTAGAAAGAAGCTTTCTAGAAAACTACTCTGTGACATGTGTAATCATCTCACATAGATAAAGCTTTCTTGAACTTACGCAGCTTGGAAACAGTCATGGACGGAAGCACGAAGGGACCTTCGGGAGCACATTCTGGACGATGGTGAAAAACGAAATATCTTCAGGTAAAAACTGGAAAGAAGGTTTCTGTGAGTCTGCTTTTTGCTATGTTTCTTCCTCTCACATAGATGAAGCTTTATTTACATTATACAGCTTGGAAACTCCCCAGTGGATGGATCCACGAAGGCATATTTGGGATCATATTTGGGCCAATGGTGAAATAGGAAATATAGTCAGATAAAAACCGGAGACAAGTTTTCTGAGAAACTGCTTGGTGATATGTGCATTTCACTCAGGGAGTTATAACTGTCTTCTGATAAGGCAAAGTTTGAACACTGTTCCTGTATATCCAAAATGTGATAATCAGGGCACATTGACGACTACGGCAAAAAGTGAAATGATGTACAATAAAAAACAGAAAGAAGCATTCGAAGAAACTACTCTCAGACATGTCCATTCTTTTCACAGAGTTAAAGCTTAATCTACATTTCACAGTTTGAAATACGGTCTTTGAGGGTTCAGTGAAGGGATAGTAAGTGGTGACAGGAGGCCTGTGTGAGGCTAGGAAATGTCTTCCATCGAAAATTGCAGAGAAGCTTTCTGCGCACCTCTTTTGTGATGTTTGTATTCATCTAAAAGAGTTAAATCATTCGTTGTGTTGAGCAGTTTCAAATCACTGTTTAAGTGGAATCGGAGAAAGGTCATTTGGAAACGCTCTTTAGAATATCCTGAAAAAGAAATAACCTCAGAGAGAAACCAAAAGAAAGCTTTGTGTGAAACTGCCCTGTGGCAGGTGAATTCCATTCACACAGTTAAGCTTCTCTTTTCATTGAGCTGTATCGTGACACTGTTTTTCTTTAGACTATGAAGTGATATTCTGGAGGGCTTTGAGGCTTACGGTAAGAAAGGAAACATCTTCAGATAGAAACTGGAGAGATGCTTTCTGAGAAGCTGCTTTATGACGTGTGCATTCCACTCACAGAAATGTACCTTTCTTCTCGCAGAGGATTCCGGAGTCTCTCTTGGAAAAAGAGCTATGAAACAGATATTCCAGAGTATAGGGAAGGCTATGGTGAAAAAGGAAATATCCTCAGACAAATACTGGAAAGAAGATTTCTGTGAAACTGCTTTGTGTTAGATATATTTATTTGTCTCGCATAGTTTAAACTTCAATTATATTACACAGTTTGGAAACTCTGTCAGGCACAGAGCCGCGAACGGACGTTCGGTGGCACATTCAGGACTACGGTGAAAGAGGAGATATCTTCAGATAAAAAGTGGATAGAAGCTTTCTGAGAAACTACTTTGTGATATATGCATTCCACTGACGGAGCTATACCTCTTTTCTCACAAGGCAGTGGTTGAACACTATTCCTGTGAAACCGAAAATGTGATATTTTGGAAAGCATTGAGGACAATGAGAATAGTGAAATATACTGAAATAAAATCGAGGAGGAAGCATTCCAAGAATCTGCTCTCTGATATGTTCATTCACTTCACAGAGTTAATGCTTAATCTATGTTGCCCAGTTTCGAAACTCTGTCTTTGAAGAATCTGTGAAGGGATATTTAGTGACACCCAGAGGCTTGTTGTCAGAGAGGAATCGTATTCTGATGAAACCTGCACAGAAACATTCTGAGCAACTGCTTTGCGATGTGTGTATTCGTCTCCTAGAGTTAAACCATTCTTTGGAATGAGGAGATTGAAATCACTGTTGTTAAATCTGAGGAAGGACGTTTGGGAACGATCCTTAGAATATGGGAAAGAAATATCGTTAGGTTAATTCCAGAGGGAAGCTTTCTGTGAAACCGCTCTGTGTCATCTTAATTCCTCTCGCTCAGTTAAGCCTCCGTTTTCGTTGTGCAGTTTTATAGCCCTGTGTATGTTTAGCGTGTGATGGGATATTCGGGAGGACTTTGATGCTTACATTGAAAAAGGAAATATGATCAGACCAAAACTGGAGAGAAGCTTTCTGAGAAACTCGTTTGTAACGTGGGTATTCCAGTCACAGTGTTATTCCTCTCTTCTCATAAAGCATCCGGGAAACCCTTCTGGAGAAACAGCTACCAAGTGATGTTCAGGAGCATGCTGATGCCGATGGTGAAAAGGGAAAAAGCCTCAGAGAAAAACTGGAAAGAAGCTTTCTAGGAAACTACTCTGTGATATGTGTAATCATCTCACATAGATAAAGCTTTCTTTACTTTATGCAGCTTGGAAACTGTCATGGACGGATCCACGAAGGGACTTTGTGAGCACATTCAGGACTATGGTGAAAAAGGAAATATCTTCAGATAAAAACTGGAAAGAAGCTTTCTGTGAATCTGCTTTTTGCTATGTTTATTCATTTCACATAGATGAAGCTTTCCTTACTTACGCAGCATGAAAACTCCCTCGTGGTTGGATCCGGGAAGGGAAATCTGGGATCACATTCGGGCCTATGGTGAAATAGAAAACATAGTCAGATAGAAACTGACGAGAAGGTTTCTGAGAAACTGTTTGGTGATGTGTGCATTCCACTCAGGGATTTATAACTTTCTTCTCATAATGAACAGTGTTAACACTATTCCTGTAAAACCAAAAGGGTGATATTCAGAGCACATTGAAGACTATGGCAAAAAGTCAAATGTCGTCCAATAAAAAACAGAAGGAAGCACTCGAAGAAACTGCTGTGTGACATGTCCTTTCTTTTCCCAGGGTTAAGGCTTACTCTTCATTTCCCACTTTGAAAGTTGGTCTTTGAGGGTTCTGCGAAGGGATATTATGTGGCGACAGGAGGCCTATTTTGAGGCAAGGAAATGTCTTCCATCGAAAATCAGAGAGATGCTTTCTGTGCATCTCTTTTGTGATGTTTGTATTCATCTCATAGAGTTAAATCATTCTTTGGACTGATCAGTTTGAAACCAAAGTTTCTGTGGAATCTGAGAAAGGACATTGGGAAACGCTCTTTAGAATATCCTGAAAAAGAAATAACCTAAGCGAGAAACCAGAAGGAAGCTTTCTGTGAAACTGCTCTGTGTCACGTGAATTCTGCTCACACAATTAAGCTTCTCTTTTCATAGAACAGTATCATAAAATTGTTTTTGTTTAGTCTACAAAAGGATATTCAGGAGCCCTTTGAGGCTTACTGTGAGAAAAGAAACATCTTCAGATAGAGACAGGAGAGAAGCTTTCTGAAGAGCTGCTTTGAGACATCTGCATTCCACTCACAGTAATATACCTTTCTACACCTAGAGGATTCCAGAATCCCTTTTAGAGAAAAAGCTACCAAGAGATATTCGGGAGTATAGTAATGAATATGGTGAAGAAAGAAATATCCTGAGACAAAAACTGGAAAGAAGATTTCTGTGAAACCGCTTTATGTTAGATATATTCATTCATCTCCCATAGTTAAAACTCTAATTATATTACGTAGTTTGGAAATTCTGTCATGCACATATCTGTGAAGGAACATTCGGAAGCACATTCAGGCCTATGCTGAAAGAGAAGACATCTTCAGAAAAACTGGATAGAAGCTTTCTGAGAAACTACTTTGTGATGTATGCATTCCACTCAGGTACTTATGCCTCTTTTCTCACAAATCAGTGTTTGAACACTGTTCCTGTGAAACCGAGAAAGAGATATTTTGGAACGCATTGAGCACTATGGCGAGTACTGAAATATACTGAAATAAAATCAAGGAAGAAGCATTCCAAGAACCTGCTCTCTGATAGGTGCATTCACTTCTCAGAGTTAACGCTTACTCTATGTTGCCCAGTTTCGAAACTCTGTCTTTGAACAATCTGTGAAGGGATATTTAGTGAGGCCTGGAGGCTTGTGGTGAGCGAGGAAACATGTTCTGATGAAACCTGCAGAGAAACGTTCTGAGCAACTGGTTTGCAATGTGTGTATTCGTCTCATAGATTTAAACCATTCTTTGGAATCAGCAGCTTGAAATCACTGTTTTTTTGGCATCTGAGGAAGGACATTTCGGAACGATCCATAGAATATGGAGAAACAAATATCGTCAGGTGAAATCCAGAAGGAAGCTTTCTGTGAAACTGCTCTGTGTCGTCTTAATTCCTCTCACTCAGATAAGCCTATCTTTTCATTGAGCAGTTTTCTAGCCCTGTGTATCTTTAGCGTGTGATGGGATATTATAGAGCACTTTGCAGCTAATGGAGAAAAAGGAAATATGTTTAGATCGAAACTGGAGAGCAGCTTTCCAACGAACTGCTTTGTGACGTGTGCTTTCCAGTCACAGTGTTATATCTCTCTTCTCAGGAAACTACCCTGTGATATGTGTAATCATCTCACATAGATAAAGTTTTCTTTACATTACACAGCTTGGAAACTGTCATGGACGGACCCACGAATGGACCTTCAGGAGCACATTCTGGAATATGGTGAAAAAGGAAATATCTTCAGATAAAAACTGGAAAGAAGGTTTCTGTGAGTCTGCTTTTTGCTATGTTTCTTTCTCTCACATAGATGAAGCTTTCTTTACATTACACAGCTTGGAAACTCCACAGTGAATGGATCCACGCAGGGATATTTGGGATCACATTTGGTCCAATGGTGAAATAGGAAATATAGTCACATAAAAATCGGAAAGAAGCTTTCTGATAAACTGATTGGAGACGTGTGCATTCCACTGAGGGACTTATAACTGTCTTCTCATAAGGCACAGTTTCAACACTGTTCCAGCATAACTAAAAGAGTGATATTCAGAGCACATTGAAGGCTATGGTAAAAAGTGAAATGACGTACAATGAAAAACGGAAAGAAGCACTCGGAAAAACTACTCTCAGACAGGTCCATTCTTTTCACAGAGTTAAAGCTTAATCTACATTTCCCAGTTTGAAATTTGGTCTTTGAGGGTTCTGCGAAGGGATAGTAAGTGGTGACAGGAGGCCTTTGTGAGACAAGGAAATGTCTTCCGTCTAAAATCGGAGAGAAGCTTTCTGTGCACCTTTTTTGTGATATTTGTATTCATGTCATAGAGTTAAATCATTCTTTGGATTGAGCAGTTTGAAATCCCTGTTTCTGTGGAATCTGAGAAAGGGTATTTTCAAACGCTGTTTAGAATATCCTGAAAAAGAAATAACCTCAGAGAGAAACCAAAAGAAAGCTTTGTGTGAAACTGCTCTGTGTCACGTGAATTCCACTAACACAGGTAAGCTTCTCTGTTCACTGAGGTGTATCATAACACTGTTTTTGTTTAGACTGTGAAGGGATATTCTGAAGCGCTTTGCGGCTTATGGTGAGAAAGGAAACGTCTTCAGATGGAAACTGATGAGAAGCTTTCTGAGGACCTGCTTTGTGAGGTGTGCATTCTACTCACAGAAATATACCCTTCTTCTCCTAGAGGATTCTGAAATCTCTCTTGCAGAAAGAGCTATGAAACAGATATTCGGGAGTATAGCGAAGGCTATGGTGAAAAAGGAAAAATCCTCAGACAAAAACTGGAAAGAAGATTTCTGTGAAACTAGTTTGTTTTTGATATATTTATTCATCTCACATAGTTAAAACTTTAATTATATTACCCGGTTTCCAAACTCCGTCATGCAGAAATCCGTGAAGGGACTTTGCAGAACGCATTCCGGCCTATGGTGAAGGAGGAGATATCTTCAGATAAAAACTGGATAGAAGCTTTCTGAAACCTGATTTGTGATGTATGCATTCCACTCAGGGAGTTATATCTCTCTTCTCACAAGGCAGTGTTTGAACACTGTTAAAGTGAAACTGAAAATGTGATGTGTAGGAACGCATTGAGGACTATGGCGAATAGTGAAATATACTGAAATAAAATCAAGGAAGAAGCATTACAATAATCTGATCTCTGATATGTGCATTCACTTCACAGAGTTAATGCTTACTCTATCTTGCCATGTTGCAAAACACTGTCTTTGAAGAGTCTGTGAAGGAATATTTAGTGATGCCTGGAAGCTTGTGGTGAGTGAGGAAACGTCTTCCGATGAAACCTGCAGAGAAACGTTCTGAGCAACTGCTTTGTGATGTGTGTATTCGTCTCAGAGAGTTAAATCATTCTTTGGAATGAGCAACTTGAAATCACTGTTTTTGTGGTATACGTGGAAGCTTTCTATGAAACTGCTCTGTGTCGTCTTAATTCCTCTCACTCAGATAAGCCTCTCTTTTCATTGAGCAGTTTTCTAGCCTTGTGTGTGTTTAGCATGTTATAGGATATTCGGGAGCACTTGGAGGCTAATGGTGAAAAAGGCAATATGTTCAGATCGAAACTGGAGAGAAGCTTTCGAAGGAACTGTTTTGAGACATGTGCATTCCAGTCACAGTGTTATACCTCTCTTCTCTTCCAGTGTCAGGGAAACCCTTTTGGAGAAACAGGTACCAAGTGATATTCGGGAGCCTGTTGATGCCTATGGTGTAAAGGTAATTAGCCTCAGACAAAAACTGGAAAGAAGCTTTCTTGGAAACTACTCTGTGATATGTGTAATCATCTCACATAGATAAAGCTTTCTTTACATTACGCAGCTTGGAAACTCATGGACGGATCCAAGAAGGGACTTTCGGGAGCACATTCAGGACTATGGTGAAAAAGGAAATATCTTCAGATAAAAACTGGAAAGAAGCTTACTGTGAATCTGCTTTTTCCCATGTTTATTCATCTTACATAGATGAAGCTTTCTTTACATTATGCAGCTTGGAAAATCCCTCGTGGAGGGATTCGAAAAGGGATATGTGGGATCCCATTCGGGCCCATGGTGAAATAGGAAAAAAGTCAGATAAAAGATGGAGAGAAGCTTTCTGCCAAACTTCTTGGTGATGTGGCCATTCCTCTCAAGGTGTTATAACTTTCTTCTCATAAGGCACAGTTTGAACACTGTTCCTGTATAACCAAAAGAGTGATATCCGGAGCACATTGAAGACTATGGCAAAGAGTGAAATGTCATCAAATAAAAAACAAAAATAAGCACTCAAAGAAACTGCTTTCTGACATGTCCATTCTTTTCACAGGGTTGAAGCTTAATGTACAATTCCCAGTTTGATAGTCGGTCTTTCATGTTTCTGCCAAGGAATAGAAAGTGGAGACAGGAGGCCTGTGTGAGTCAAGGAAATGTCTTTCATAGAAAATTGGAGAGAATCTTTCTGCACAACGCTTTTGTGATGTTTGTATTCATCTAAAAGAGTTAAATCATTCTCTGGGTTGAGCAGTTTGAAATCACTGTTTCTGTGGAATCTGAGAAAGGACATTTGGAAGCCCTCTTTACAATATCTTGAAAAAGAAATAAACTCAGAGAGGAATCATAAGTAAGCTTTCTGTGTAACTTCTCTGTGTCACGTGAATTATGCTCACATAGATAAGCTTCTCTTTTCATTGAGATGTAACATAACACTGTTTTTGTTTAGTCTCTGAAGGAATACTCTGGAGGACTTTGAGGCTTACGGTGTGAAAGGAAACGTCTTCAGATAGGAACTGGAGAGAAGCTTTCTAAGGAGCTGCTTTGCGACATGTGCATTCCACTCACAGAAATATATCTTTATTCTCCTACAGGATTCTGGAATCCCTTTTGCAGAAAAAGCTACCAAGAGATATTCGGGAGTATAGCAATGAATATGGTGAAAAATGAAAAAATTGGAAACATTTCAGAAAAAAACTGGAAAGGTTTCTGTGAAACTGCTTTGTGTTAGATATCTTTATTCATCTCGCACAGTTAAAACTTTAGTTATATTATGCAATTTGGAAAGTCCGTCATGCACACATCTGCGAAGGGACATTCGGGAGCACATTCAGGCCTATGGTGAAAGAGGTGATATCTTCAGATAATAAGTGGATAGAAGCTTTCTGAGAAACTACTTGGTGATGTATGCATTCCACTCATGGAGTTATACCTCTTTTCTCACAAGGCAGCGTTTGAACACGTTTACTGTGAAACTGAAAAAGTGATATTTCGGAACGCATTGAGGACTATGGAAAATAGTGAAATATACTGAAGTAACATCGAGGAAGAATCGTTCCAAGAATCTGCTCTCTGACATGTGCATTCATTGCACAGAGTTAATTTCTACTCTGTTTTGCCCAGGTTCAAAAATCTGTCTTTGAAGAATCTGTGAAGGGATACTTATTGAGGCCCAGAGGCTTGTGGTTAGCAAGAAAGCATCTTCCGATGAAACTAGCATAGAAACTTTCTGAGCAACTGCTTTGTGATATGTGTATTCGTCTCCTATAGTTAAACCATTCTTTAGATTGAGCAGCTTGAAATCACTGTTTTGGTGGAATCTGAGGAAGGACATTTGGCAACGATCCTTAGAATATGGAGAAAGAAATATCCTCAGGAAAAATCCAATAGGAAGCTCTCTGTGAAACTGCTCTGTGTCATCTTAATTGCTCTCACTCAGTTAAGCCTCCCTTTTCATTGAGCAGTTTTCTAGCCCTGTGTATGTTTAGCCTGTGATGGGATAGTCAGGAGCACTTTGAGGCTTACAGTGAAAATGGAAATATGATCAGACCGAGCCTGGAGAGAAGCTTTCCGAGGAGCTTCTTTGTGATGTGTGCTTTCCAGTCACAGTGTTATACCTCTTTTCCCATACAGGGTCGGGGAAATCCTTTTGGAGAAAGAGCTACCAAGTGATATTCGGGAGCATGTTGATGCTGATGGTGGAAAGGGAAATAGCCTCAGACAAAAACAGGAAAGAAGCTTTCTAGGAAACTACTCTGTGATATGTGTAATCATCTGACATAGATAAAGCTTTCTTTATATTACACAGCTTGGAAACTCTTATGGACGGATCCACAAAGGGACTTTCGGGAGCACATTATGGACTATGATGAGAAAGGAAATATCTTCAGATAAAAACTGGAAAGAAGCTTTCCGTGAATATGCTTTTTGCTATGTTTATTCATTTCACATACATGAAGCTTTCTTTACATTACGCATCTTGGAGTCTCCCTCATGGATGGATCCATGAAGGGATATTTGGGATCACATTCGGATCTATGGTGAAATAGGAATTATCGTCAGATAAAAACTGGAGAGAAGCTTTCTGAGAAACTGCTTGGTGATGTGTGCATTCCACTCAGGGAATTATAACTTTATTCCCATAAGCCACAGTTAAAACATTGTTCCTGTAAAACCAAAAGAGTAATATTCAGAGCACAATGAAGACTATGGCGAATATTGAAATATCGTCCAATAAAAAACAGAAAGAGGCACTCGAAGAAACTACTCTCTCACATGTCCATTCTTTCCACAAGGTTAACGCTAACTCTACCCTTCCCAGTTTGAAAGTCGGTCACTGAGGGTACTGGGAAGGGATAGTAAGTGGTGACTGGAGGCCTTTGTGAGGCAAGGAAATGTCTTACATCGAAAATCCGAAGGAAGCTTTCTGCGCAACTCTTTTGTGATGTTTGTATTCATCTCATAGCGTTAAATCGTTCTTTGGATGGACAGTTTGAAATCAATGTTTCCTTAGAATCAGAAAGGACATTTGGAAATGCTCTTTAGAATATCCTGAAAAAGAAATAACCTCAGATAGGAAACAGAAGGAAGCTTTCTGTGAAACTGCTCTGTGACACGTGAATTTCACTCGTAAAGTTAAGCTTCTCTTTTCATTGAGTTGTATCATAACACTGTTTTTGTTTAGTCTGAGAAGGGATATTCTGGGGGGCTATGAGGGTTACAGTGAGAAAGGAAACGTCTTCAGATAGAAACTGGATAGAAGCTTTCTGAGGAACTGTTTTGTGACGTGTGCATTTCACCCACAGAAATATACCTTTCTTCCCCTAGAGGATTCCGGAATCCCTTTTGTAGAAAAAGCTACCAAGAGATATTCGGGACTATAGCGACGACTATGATGAAAAAGGAATTATTCTCAGACAGAAACTGGAAAGAAGATTTCTGTGAATCTGCTTTTTGTTACGTTTATTCATCTCGCATAGATGAAGCTTTTGTTACATTATGCAGCTAGGAAACTGCCTCGTGGATGGATCCACGAAGGGATATTTGGGATCACATTTGGGCCTATGGTGAAATAGGAAATATAGTCAGATAAAAACTGGAGAGAAGCTTTTTGAGAATCTGCTTGATGTAGTGTACATTCCACTCAGGGAGTTATAACTTTCTTCTTATAAGGCACAGTTTAAACACTGTTCCTGTATAAACAAAAGAGTGATATTCAGAGCACATTGAAGAGTATGGCAAAACGTGTAATGTCATCCAGTAAAAAACACTAAGAAGCACTCGAAAAAGCTGCTCTCTGACATGTCCATTCTTTCCACAGGTTTCAAGCTTTCTCTACCTTTACCAGTTTGAAAGTCCATCTTTGAGGTTTCTGCAAAGGGATAGTAAGTGGAAACCAGAGGCTTGGGTCGAGCAAGGAAATGTCTTCCATTGAAAATAGGAGAGAAGCTTTCTGTGCAACTCTTTTGTGCTGCTTGTATTCATCTCATAGCGTTAAATGATTCTTTGGATTGAGCAGTTTGAAATCACTCTTTCTGTGGTATCCGAGAAAGGACATTTGGAAACGCTCTTTAGAATATCCTGAAAAAGAAATAACCTCAGAGAGAAAACAGAAGGAAGCCTTCTGTGAAACTGCTCTGTGTCATGTGAATTCTGCTCACACAGTTAAGTTTCTCTTTTCATAGAGCAGTATCATAACACTGTTTTTGTTTAGTTTGCAAAGGGACATTCTGGAGCCCTTTGAGGCTCACGGTGAGAAAGGAAACATCTTTAGACTGAAAGTGGAGAGAAGCTTTTTGAGGAGCTGCTTTGTCACATATGCGTTGCAGTCACTGAAATATAACTTTCTACTCATATAGGATTCCTGAATGCCTTTTGGAGAAAATGCTATCAAGAGACATTCAGGAATATAGGGACCGCTATGGAGAAAAAAGAAATATCCTCGGACAAAAAGTGGAAAAAGGTTTTCTGTGAAACTGCTTTGTGTTAGATTTATTTTTTTATCTCGCATAGTTAAAACATTTCTTATGTTATGCAGTTTGGAAACTCTGTCATGCAGGGATCCACGAAGGGATGTTCTGGAGCACATTCAGGCCTACCGTGAAAGAGGGGATGTCTTCAGATAAAAACTGGATAGAAGCTTTCTGAGAAACTACTTTGTGATATATGCATTCCACTCAGGAATTTATACCTCTTTTCTCACAAGGTAGTGTTTGAACACTCTTCCTCTGAAACAAAAAAAAGTGGTATTTCGGAGCGCATTAAGGACTTTGGCGAATAGTGAAATATACTGAAATAAAATCGAGGAAGAAGCATCCCAAGAATCTGCTCTCTGATATGTGCATTCACTTCACAGAGTTCATGCTTACTCTATATTGCCCAGTTTCAAAACTCTGTCTTCGACGAATCTGTGAAGGGATAGTTAGTGACGCCCAGAGGCTTGTGGTGAGCGAGGAAACGTCTTCCAATGAAACCTGCAGAGAAATGTTCTGAGCAACTGATTTGCAATGTGTGTATTCATCTCCTAGATTTAAACCATTCTTTGGATTGAGCAGCTTGAAATCACTGTTTTTGTGGCATTTGTGGAAGGACATTTTGTAATGATCCTTAGACTATGGAAAAAGAAATATCCTCAGGAAAAATCCAGTAGGAAGCTTTTTGTGATACTGGTCTCTGTTGTCTTAATTCCTCTCACTCAGTTAAGCCTCTCATTTCATTGAGTAGTTTTCTAACCCCGTGTATGCTTATAGTGTGATGGGATATTCGGGAGCACTTTGAGGCTAATGGTGAAAAAGGAAATATGTTCAGACCGAAGCCGGAGAGAAACTTTTGAGAAACTGCTTTGTGACGTGTGCATTCCACTCACAGTCTTATACCTCTCTTCTCATACAGCGCCGGGAAACCCTTTTGGAAAAACAGGTACCAACTGATATTCAAGAGCATCTTGATGCCATTGGTGAAAAGGGAAATAGCCTCAGACAAAAACTGGAAAGATGCTTTCTAGGAATCTATTCTGTGATATGTGTAATCATCTCACATAAATAAAGCTTTCTTTGCATTACTCAGATTGGAAACTGTCATGGTTGGATCCATGAAGAGACCTTCGGGAGCACATTCAGAACTATGGTGAATAAGGAAATATCCTCAGATAAAAACTTTAAAAAACCTTTCTGCGAGTCTGCTTTTCGTGTTGTTTATTCATCTCACATAGATGAAGCTTTCTTTACATTATGCAGCTTGAAATCTGCCTCGTGGATTGATCTGCGAATGGATATTTGGGATCGCATTTGGCCCTTGGTGAAATAGCAAATATAGTCAGATAAAAACTGGAGAGAAGCTTCCTGCAAAACTGCTTGGTGATGAGTGCATTCCACTCAGGGAATCATAACTTTCTTCTCATAAAGCACAGTTTGAACACTGTTATTTTAAAACCAAAAGAGTGATATTCAGAGCACATTGAAGACTATGGTAAAAAGTGAAATGTCATCAAATAAAAAATAGAAAGAAGCATTCCACTAAACTGCTCTCTGACATGTCCATTATTTTCAAAGGGTTAAAGCTTACTCTATATTTCCCAGTTTGAAGGTCGGTCTTTGAGGTTTCTGCGAAGGGATAGTAATTGGCACCCGAAGGCCTGTTTGAGGCAAGGAAATGTCTTCCATCGAAAATCGGAGAGAAGGTTTCTGAGCAACTCTTTTGTGATGTTTGTATTCATCTCACAGCATTAAGTTACTGTTTGGATTGAGCAGTTTGACATCACTGTTTCTGTGGAATCTGAGAAAGGACATTTGGAAACACTCTTTACAATATCCTGAAAAAGAAATAACCTCAGAGAGAAACCAGAAGGAAGCTTTCATTGAAACTGCTCTGTGTCACGTGAATTCCGATCACACAGTTAAGTTTCTCTTTTCATTTATCTGTATCATAACACGGTTTTTGTTTAGTCTGTGAAGGGATAATCTGGAAGGCTTTGAGGCTTATGGTGAGAAAGGAAACATCTTCAGATAGATACAGGAGAGAAGCTTTCTGAGGAGCTGCTTTGTGACGTGTGCATTCCACTCACAGAAATATACCTTTCTTCTCCTAGAGTATTCCCGAAATTTTTTTCTAGATAAAGCTACAAAACAGACTTTCGGGAGTATATGGAAGGCTATGGTGAAAAAGGATATATCCGCAGACAGAAACTGGAAAGATTTCTGTGAAACTGCTTTGTGTTAGATATATTCATTCATCTCGCCTAGTTAAATATGTAATTATATTATGCCGTTTGTAAACTCTGTCATGCACATGTTCGTGAAGGGATGATCCTGGAGCACATTGAGGCCAATGGTGAAAGAGGAGATATCATCAGATAAAAACTGGTTAGAAGCTTTCTGAGAAACAACTTTGTGATTTATGCATTCCATCCAGGGTGTTATACCTCTTTTCTCACAAGGCAGTGTTTGAACACTGTTCCTGTGAAACCGAAAAAGTGATATTTGGGAACGCATTGGGGACTATGGCGAGTAGTGAAATATACTGAAATAAAATCGAGGAAGAAACATTCCAAGAATCTGCTCTCTGCCATGTGCATTCACTTCACAGAGTTAATGCTTACTCTATGTTGCCCAGTTTCAAAACTCTGTTTTTTAAAAATCTGTGAAGGGATATTTATTGACGCCCGGAGGCTTGTGGTGAGTGAGGAAACGCCTTCCGATGAAACCTGCAGAGAAAAGTTCTGGGCCACTGCTTTGCGATGTGTGTATTCGACTCTTAGTGTCAAACCTTTCTTTGGATTGAGCAGCTTGAAATCACGGTTTTTGTGGAATCTGAGGAAGGACATTTGGGAACGATTTTTAGAATATGGAGAATGAAATATCCTTAGGAAAAATCCAGAAGAAAGCTTTCTGTTAAGTTGCTCTTTGTCTTCTTAAATACTCTCCCATCGTTAAGCTTCTCTTTTCATTGAGCAGTTTTCTACCCCTGCATATGTTTAGCGTGTCATGGGATATTCGTTACCACTTTGAGGCTAACTTTGAAAAAGGAAAAATGTTCAGACCGAAACTGGAGAGGAAGGTTCTGAGGAATGGATTTGTGTCGTGTGCTTTAAACTCACAGTGTTTTACCTCTCTTCTCATACAGTGTGGGGGAAACCCTTTTGGAGAAACACGTACCAAGTGATATTTGTGAGCATGTTGATGCCGATGGTGAAAAGGGAAATAGCCTCAGACAAACCTGGAAAGAAGCTTTATAGGAAACTACTCTGTGATATGTGTAATCATCTACAAAAATGTATCTTTAACTATGTAGATAAAGCTTTCTTTACATTACACTGATTGGAAACTGTCATGGACGGATCCACGAAGGGACCTTCAAGAGCACATTCTGGACTCTGGTCATAAAGGAAATATCTTCAGATAAAAACTGGAAAAAAGCTTTCTGTGAATCTGCTTTTTGCTATGTTTATTCATATCACAGAGATGAAGCTTTCTTTACATTACACAGCTAGGAAACTCCCTCGTGGATGGATCTGTGAAGGGATATTTGGAATCACATTCTGACCTATGGTGAAATAGGAAATATAGTCAGATAAAAATTGGAGAGAAACTTTCTGAGAAACTGCCTGGTGCTGTGTGCATTTCACTCAGGGAGTTGTAACTTTCTTCTAATAAGGCACAGTTTGAAAACTGTTCCTGTAATACCAAAAGAGTGATATTCAGAGCACTCTGAAGACTATGGCAAAAAGTGAAATGTCGTCCAATAAAAAGCAGAAAGAAGCACTCAAAGAAACTGCTTTCTGACATGTCCATTCTTTTCACGGGGTTAAGGCTTACTCTACATTTCCAAGTTTGAAAGTCTGTCTTTGAGGTTTCTGCAAAGGGATAGTATGTGGCAACTGGAGGCCTATGCCAAGCAAGGGAAAGTTTTCCATCAAATACGCAGAGAATCTTTCTGTGCAACTCTTTTGTGATATTTGTATTCATCGCATAGTGTTAAGTGATTCTTTAGATTGAGCAGTTTGAAATCACTGTTTCTGTGGAATTTGAGAAAGGACATTTGGAAACGCTCTTTAGAATATCCTGAAAAAGAAATAACCTCAGAGAGAATCCAGAAAGAAGCTTTCTGTGAAACTGCTCTGTGTCACATGAATTCTGCTCACACAGTTAAGATTCTCTTTTCAGAAAACAGTATCATAACACTGTTTTTGTTTAGTCTGCAACAGGATATTCAGGAGCACTTTGAGGCTTACGGTGACAAAGAAACGTCTTTAAATAGAAAGTGGAGAGAAGCTTTCTGAGGAGCTGCTTTGTGGCATGTGCGTTCCACTCACAGAAATACACCTTTATTCTCATAGAGGATTCCGGAACGCTTCTGGAGAGAAAGCTACCAAGAGATATTCAGAAGTATAGCGACAACTATGGAGAAAAAGGAAATATCCTCAATCAAAAATTGGAAAGATTTCTGTGAAAGTCCTTTGTGTTAGATTTTTTTTTATCTCACATAGTTAAAACTTTACTTATATTACGCAGCTTGGATACTCCGTCATGCACGGATCTGTGAAGGGACAATGGGATTACATTCAGGCCTACGATCCAAGAGGAGATATCTTGAAATAAAAACAGGATAGAAGCTTGCTGACTAACTACTTGGTGATGTATGCATTCCACTCAGGGAGTTATACCTCTTTTCTCACAAGGCCATGTTTGGACACTGTTCCTCTGAAACCGAAAAAGTGATATTTCGGAACGCACTGAGGACTATGGCGAATAGTGAAATATACTGATATAAAATAGAGGAAGAAGGGTTCCAAGAATCTGCTCTCTTATATGAGCATTCACTTCTCAGAGGTAATTCTTACTCTATTTTGCCCAGTTTTGAAACTCTGTTTCTGAAGAATCTGTGAAGGGATATTTAGTGACGCCTGGAGACTTGTGGTGAGCGAGGAAACGTGTTCCGATGAAACCTGCAGAGAAACTTTCTGAGCCACTGCTTTGTGATGTGTGTATACGACTCATAAAACTAAACCATTCTTTGAATGGAGCAGCTTGAAATCACTGTTTTTGTGGAATCTGAGGAAGGACATTTGTGAACGATCCATAGAATATGGAGAAAGAAATATCCTCAGGTAAAATTCAGAAGGAAGCTGATTTGTTTTTCTAAGAAGACCAGAGAGAGCACAAAAGAACCAACAATTAGGCCAGGCTAAAACCAAAACTGCAAATTTATTCTTTGGTCACCTAGCTTCAGGAAAGAAGGTGTGCAAGGTGAGGTCAGTTGGCCTCTGGCAAAGGAGGCCTAGAGCATCGCCTGGAAGAGCTCTCGGGCGGAGTTCCTCATGCAGTCCCAACAAGAATGGGGGCTGAGGAAGTCCATGTCACGCGCCTGTCGGGAGCCGCTTTTCAAGGAGTGAAAGGGCAATAGGTGTGGCATGCACGTGTCAGGGAGGGTGAGGGGCTCTACAGGTGTCACCAGGTAAATCTTGTTCTCTTCGGATTGACATCACCTAGCACATGCCTGATTGGTCTGCACCTTACTGGGCGCCGGCTACATTTTCACGCACACGGAAAAAGTTGATGATGAAGAACCTGGAAGTGTGCCATCTTGAATTCGTTCGTCCAAAAAGTTCAACCTTTTATTGATAATAGCGATAAGTGGGTGCTGTGATCTCTCTGACTACCTCCTGCTGTTAAAAGACTTCATTAAGGTCAGAACTTATGGTTGGTATTTGGACGTATGGATGAAGAAACATTTGGTGGAAGGTGACACGAGTGATTTCTTGAATCTTGGCACAGAGAAATTTGATCAAAATGGGGGCAAAACATAAAATAAGGCACAGTATTACTATAAGAATGAGGAATGGAAATATTCGTTGGAAGGATAGTCCTGGCAAGGCTGGGGAGTATGAGATAGTTAAGAAAATTTAGTACGTTGGAGGCCAGAGGGGGAAAGCCTAACTGGTTTCCACTGATTGCTTTCAGTAGGGGCCCTTTTTAGCTGGGAATGAGGAACGAGTTCGCAAAGTAGTTGTTGGCCATGCAGCAATTAAGGAGTGGAGTTTTTTGTGGAGTAGATGGCTTTCCGTCCACTCCTACTATAGAGATATTGGATGGAAAGCCAAGTCCAGAGAAGGATGAAAAAACAGAATTAGTAGCCCCACTGTCGATTAAAAAAATTGTCTTACCCTCTACCAGGAGAGTTACCCATGGCTCGGCTTTGGTGTTGGATTTCCCAGAGTTTCAACACCTTTTGTTTTCATTGTCCAAATGTGGGAGCTGGAAGGTTCTCCCAGAATCCTGGGAAAGGGGGTCACGTTGAGACATGGCACCTGTTCTCAAGGTGGGGCAATCAGACTTCCAGTGTCCTTCCTGCTGGCAAGCAGGACAGGGGGTTGCTAGTGGACGAGGATTAGGACATTCACTGGCCCAATGTCCTGACGCCCTGCACTTATAGCAAGGCTGCGTTGGGGCTCGGGGACCTTGTGGATACTTGTTGGCATAGTGTCCTGCCTTGCCGCACTTATAGCAGGCTCCTTTTGCAGCCTTGGAGTCTGCGGGGTGTGTGCTCTCTGGTCTGGGGTTATGCCTGGCTGTAAAGCCACCACTAGGAGCTGCAGCTTCTGTTCAAGGCGAGCCTGCTGCTGTGCCTCAGCTGTCTCCTCTCTAGTTATAGACCTTAAAGGCTAATTTAACTAGGTCTTCTATTGATATCTGAGGACCATCCTCTACCTTTTGAAGATTTTTACGAATGTCAGGAGATGATGGAGAAATGAAATAAGAGCCAAAATGGTGGCCCCTGTGGGGAGGCCGGATCTAACCTGGTATATAGCGTTAGAACCTCAGTCAGCCTATTTAAGAATGCGGCTGGATTATCTTCTGGTCCTTAATTTTGTTAAAATTTACAGTTTTGTTTGAGGCTGCTTTCATACCAGCCAACAAACACTGGACCAATCACCTATGGCGCCCAGGCTGGCCTACTTGGTAGTCCCAGTCTGGGTCTACTGAAGGGACTGCTTGCTCCTCTAGTGGAATGGCAGCATCAGTTATATGTCATTGCTTGGCGTGCTGCCTGGCAGCCACCAAGATGCGCTCTTACTCCTCAGGGTTTAGGGTAGAAGTTAGGATCACCAGGAGGTCATGCCAGGTTAAGTCATAGGCCTGACAAAGATATCTAAATTTCTTTATGTATATGGTAGAATTCGCTGAGAAATCACCTAAACGCTTCTCAATTTTGGAAAGGTCAGCCAGTGAAAAAGGGACATGTACTGTGACAAACCCCTCTGCCTCAGCTGCTTTACATTACGCAGCTTGGATGCTGTCATGCACGGATCCACAAAGGGACCCTCGGGAGCACATTCCGGACTATAAGAATAAGGAAATATCTTCAGATAAAAACTGGAAAGAAGCTTTCTGTGAATCTCATTTTTCTTATGTTTATTCATCTCCCATAAATGAAGCTGTCTTTACATTACGCAGCTTGGAAACTCCCTCGTGGATGGATCCACGAAGGGATATTTGGGATCACATTCGGGCCTATGGTGAAACAGGAAATATAGTCAGATTAAAACTGGAGAGAAGATTTCTAAGAAACTGCTTGGTGTCGTGTGCATTCCACTCAGGGAGTTATAAATTTCTACTCATAAGGCACAGTTTGATCACTGTTCCTGTAAAACCAAAAGAGTGATATTCGAAGCACATTGAAAACTAGGGCAGAAAGTGAAATGTCGTCCAATAAAATACAGAAAGAAGCACTCAAAGAAATCTCTCTCTGACATGTCCATTCTTTTCACAGGGTTAAAGATTACTCTTCATTTCCCAGTTGGCAAGTCGGTGTTTGAAGTTTCTGCGAAGGGATAGTAAGTGGCAACCGGAGGCCTGTGTGAGGCAAGGAAATGCCTTCCATTGAAAATCGGAGAGAAGCTTTCTGCAGAACTCTTTTGTGATGTTTGTATTCATCCCATAGAGTGAAATCATTCCATGGATTGAGCAGTTTGAAATCACTGTTTCTGTGGAATCTGAGAAAGGACATTTGGAAACACACTTTAGAATATCTTGAAAAAGAAATAACCTCAGAGAGAAACAAGAAGGAAGATTTCTGTGAAACTGCCCCCTGTCAGGTGAATTCCGCTCACACAGTTAAGCTTCTCTTTTCATTGAACTGTATCATATCACCGTTTTTGTTTAGTCTGCCAAGGGATATTCTGGAGGGTTTTGAGGCTTATGGTGAGAAAGGAAACGTCTTCAGATAGTAACTGGAGAGAAGCTTTCTGATGAGCTGCTTTGTGATGTGTGCATTTCACTCACAGAAATACACCTTTCTTCTCCTAGAGGATTCCGCAATCCCTTTTGGAGAAAAAGCTACCAAGAGATATTCAGGAGTATAGCGACGACAATGGTGAAAAAAGAAATATCCTTAGACAAAAGCTGGAAGGAAGATTTCTGTGAAACTGCTCTGTGTTAGATATATTTATTCTTCTCACGTAGTTAAATCTTTAATCATATTACGCAGTTTGGAAGCTCCATCATGCACAGATCCACGAATGGACATTCGGGAGCACATTCAGGCCTACGGAGAAAGAGGAGATATTTTCAGATAAAAACTGGATAGATGCTTTCTGAGAATCTACTTTGTCATGTATGCATTCCACTCACGAAGTTATACCTCTTTTCTCACAGGTTAGTGTTTGAATACCGCTCCTGTGAAACCAAGAAAGTGATATTTTGAAACGCATTGAGGACTATGGTGAATAGTCAAATATACTGAAATAAAACCGAGGAAGAAGCGTTCCAAGAATCTGCTCTCTGATATGTGCATTCACTTCACAGATTTAGTGCTTACTCTAAGTTGCCCAGTTTTGAAACTCTGTTTTTGAAGAATCAGTGAAGGGATACTAGTGATGCCTGGAGGCTTTTGGTGAGGAGGAAACGTCTTCTGGTGAAACCTGCAGAGAAACGTTCTGAGCAACTGCTTTGTGATGTATGTATTCGACTCATAGAGTTAAACCGTTCTTTGGATTGAGCAGCTTGAAATCACTGTTTTTGTGGAATCTAAGGAAGAACATTTGGGAACGATCCTTAGAATATGGAGAAAGAAATATCCTCAGGTAAAATCCAGAAGGAAGCTTTTTGTGAAAACGTTCTCTGTTGTCTTAATTCCTCTTCCTCAGATAAGACTCTCTTTTCATTGAGCAGTGTTCTAGCCCTGTGTACGTTTAAGGTGTGATGGGATATTCGGGAGCACTTTGAGTCGAATGGTGACAAAGAAAATATGATGAGACTGAAACTGGAGATAAGGTTTCCGAGGAACTGCTTTGTGACGAGTGCATTACGCTCTCAGTGTTGTATGTCTCTTCTTACACAGCGTCAGGGAAACCCTTTTGGAGAAACAGGTACCAAGTGATACTCGGTAAAATGTGGATGCCGATGGTGAAAAGTGTAATAGCCCCAGACAAAAACCGGATATAAGCTTTCTAGGAAAATACTCTGTGATATGTGTAATCATCACACATACATAAAGCTTTCATTACATTACGCAGCTTGGAAACTGTCATGGACAGATCCACGAAGGGACCTTTGGGAGCACACTCAGGACTATGGTGAAAAAGGAAATATCTTCAGATAAAAACTTGAAAGAAGCATTCTGTGAATCTGCTTTTTGCTATGTTTGTTCAACTCATATAGATGAAGTTTTTCTTATATTATGCACCTTGGGATCTCCCTTGTGAATGGTTCTGTGAAGGGATATTTGGGATCACATTCGGGGCCAAGGGTGAAATAGGAAATAAAGTCAGATAAGAACTGGAGAGAAGCTTTCTGAGAGACTACTTGGTGATGTGCGCTTTCCACTCAGAGAGTTATAACTTTCTTCACATAAGGCACAGTTGGAACACTGTTCCTGTAAAACCAAAGGAGTGATTTCAGAGCACATTGAAGACAATGGCAAAAAGTGAAATATTGTCCAATAAAAAACAGAATGAAGCACTCGAAGAAACTGCTCTCTGACATGTCCCTTATTTTCACAGGGTTAAATCTTACTCTACATTTCCCAGTTTGAAAGTCGGTCTTTGATGGTTCTGGGAAGGGATGCTAAGTGGCAACCTGAGGTCTGTGTGAGGCAAGGAAATGTCTTTCCTCGAAAATCAGAGAGAAGCATTCTGCGCAACTCTTTTGTGATGTTTGTATTCATCTCATAACGTTAAATCATTCTTTGAATTGAGCAGTTTGAAATCACTTTTTCTGTGGAATCTGAGAAAGGACATTTGGAAACGCTCTTTGGAATATCCTGAAAAACAAAAAACCTCAGAGAGAAAGCAGAAGGAAGCTTGCTGTGAAACTGCTCTGTGTCATGTGAATTCCACTAACAAAGTTAAGCTTCTCTTTTCATTGAGCTTTATCAAAACACTGTTTTTGTTTAATCCACGAAGGAATATCCTGGGGGGCTATGAGGCTTACAGTGAGAAAGGAATCGTCTTCAGATAGAAACTGAAGAGAAGCTTTCTGAGGAGCTGCTTTGTGACGTGTGCATTCCACTCACAGACATATACATTTATCCTCCTATA
Source organism: Colobus angolensis palliatus (assembly GCF_000951035.1). Lineage (NCBI taxonomy): Eukaryota > Metazoa > Chordata > Mammalia > Primates > Cercopithecidae > Colobus > Colobus angolensis. The sequence continues at coordinate 1,036,979 of NW_012118299.1, forward strand.
GGATTCCGGAATCCATTTTAGAGAAAAAGCTACGAGCAGATATTCGGGAGTACAGGGATGACTATGGTGAAAAAGGTAATATCTTCAGACAAAAACTGGAAAGATGATTTCTGTGAAACTGCTTTGTGTTAGATATACCTATTCATCTCGCATAGTTATAACTTTAATTATATTATGCAATTGGGAAACTCCGTCGTGGGGAGATCTGTGAAGGGACATTTGGGAGCACATTCAGGCCTATGATTAAAGCGGAGATATCTTCAGATAAAAACTGTATAGAAGCTTTCTGAGAAATTACTTTGTGATATATGCATTCCTCTCAGGGAGTTATACCTCTTTTCTCACAAGGCAGTGTTTGAACACTGTTCCTGTGAAACAGAAAAAGTGATATTTATGAATGCATTGAGGACGAAGGCCAGTAGTGATATATACTGAAATAAAATTGTGGAAGAAGCGTTCCAAGAATCTGCTCTCTGATATGTGCATTCATTTCACAGAGCTAATGCTTAATCTATGTTGCCCAGTTTTTACATTCTGTCTTTGAAGAATCTCTCAAGTGATATTAAATGATGCCCGGAGGCTTGTGGTGAGCGAGGAAATGCCTTCCGATGAAACCTCTAGAGAAACGTTTTGAGAAACTGCTTTGCAATGTGTGTATTCATCTCATAGAGGTAAAGCATCTTTGGATTGAGCAGTTTGAAGCCACTGTTTTAGAGGAATCTGAGGAAGGACATTTGTGAACGAGCCTTAGAATATGGTGAAGATAATATCCTCAGGTAATATTAAAAAGGAAGCTTTCTTTGAAACTGCTCTGTGTCGTCTTAATTCCTCTCAGTCAGTTCAGCCTCGTTTTTCTTTGAGCAGTTTTCTAGCCCTGTGTATGTTTAGCATGTGATGGGATATTCGGGAGAACTTTCAGGCTAACCGTGAAAAGGGAAATATGTTCAGACCGAAACTGGAGAGAAGCTTTCCGAGGAACTGCTTTGTGACGTGTGCATTCCAGTCACTGTGTTATACCTCTCTTCTCATACAGCATCAGGGAAACCTTTTGGAGAAACAGGTACCAAGTGATATTCAGGAGTATGTTGATGCCGATGGTGAAAAGGGAAATAGCCTCAGACAAAAGTTGGAAAGAAGCTTTCAAGGAAACTAACATGTGATAAGTATAGTCTCCTCACATAGATAAAGCGTTCTTTACATTACGAAGCTTGGAAACTGTCATGGATTGATCCACGAAGGGACCTTCAGGAGCACATTCTGGACTATTGTGCAAAATGAAATATCTTCAGATAAAAACTGGAAATAAGCTTTCTGTGAATCTCATTTTGCTATGTTTATTCATCTCACATAGATGAAGCTTACTTTACATTACGCAGCTTGGAAACTCCCTCTTGGATGGATCCACAAAGGGATATTTGGGATCACATTTGGGCCTATGGTGAAAGAGGAATTATAGTCTGATAAAAACTTGAGAGAAGCTTTCTGATAAACTGCTTAGTGATGTGTGCATTCCACTCAGGGGGTTATAACTTTATTCTCATAAGGCACAGTTTGAACACTGTTCCTGTAAAACCAAAAGAGTGATATTCGGAGCACATTGAAGACTAGGGCAAAAAGCGAAATGTCGTCCAATAAAAACAGAAAGAAGCACTCGAAGAAACTGCTCTCTGACATGTCCATTCTTTTCACAGGGTTAAATCTTACTCTACACTTCCCAGTTTGAAAGTCAGTCTTTGAGGGTTCTGCGAAGGGATAGTAAGGGGCGAACGGAGGCTTGTGTGAGGCAAGGAAATGTGTTCCATTGAAAATCGGAGAGAAGCTTCCTGTGCAACTCTTCTGAGATGTTTGTATTCATCTCATAGAGTTAAATCATTCTATGGATGGAGCAGTTTGAAATCACTGTTTCTGGGGAATCTGAGAAAGGATATTTGGAAACACTCTTTAGAATATCCTGAAACAGAAATAACCTCAGACAGAAACCAGTAGGAAGCTTTCTGTGAAACTGCTCTGTGTCATGTGAATTCCACTCGCACAGTTAAGCTTCTCTTTTCATTGAGCTGTATCATAACACTGTTTTTGTTTAGTCTGCCAAGGGATATTGAGGAGTGCTTTGAGGCTAACTATGTGATAGGAAACGACTTTAGATAGAAACTGGAGAGAAAATTTCTGAGGAGCTGCCTTGTGACGTGTGCATTCCACTCACAGAAATATACCTTTCTTCTCCTAAATGATTCCGGATTCCCTTTTAGAGAAAAAGCTACCAAGAGATATTCGGGGGTATAACGACGACTAGGGTGAAAAAGAAAATATCCTCAGACAAAACTGGAAAGAAGATTTCTGTGAAATTTCTTTGTGCTAGATATATTTATTCGTTTCACATAGTTGAAACTTTAATTATACTAAGAAGTTTGGAAACTCTGTCAGGCACAGATCACGATGGGACATTCGGGAACACATTCAGGCCTACGGTGAAAGAGGAGATATCTTCAGATAGAAAGTGGATAGAAGCTTTCTGACAAACTACTTTGTGATGTATGCATTCCACTGAGGGAGTTATACCTCTTTTCTCACAAGGCAGTGTTTAAACACTGTTCCTGCGAAACCGAAAAAGTGATATTTCAGAACGCATTAAGGGCTACGGCGAATAGTGCAATATACTGAAATAAAATCGAGGAAGAAGCTTTCCAGGAATCTGCTCCCTGATATGTGCATTCACTTCACACAGGTAATGCTTACTTTATGTTGTCCAGTTTCAAAACTCGGTCTTTGAAGCATCTATGAAGGGATATTCAGTTACACCTGGAGGCTTGTGGTGAGCGAGGAAACGCCTTCCGATGAAACCTGCAGAGAAACGTTCTGAGCAACTGCTTTCGATGTGTGTATTCGTCTCAAGGAGATAAATCATTCTTTGGATTCAGCATCTTGAACTCACTGTTTTTGAGAAATCTGAGAAAGGACGTTTCGGAATGTTCCTTAGAATATGGAGAAAGAAATATCCTCAGGTAAAATCCAGAAGAAAGCTTTCTGTGAAACTGCTTTGTGTCTTCTTAATTCCTCTCAGTCAGTTCACCCTCTCTTTCCACTGAATGGTTTTCTAACCCTGTGTATGTTTAGGGTATGATGCCATATTCGGGAGCACTTTGAAGCTTATGGTGAAATAGGAAATACGCTCAGAACGAAAATGGAGAGAAGCATTCCGAGGAACTACTTTGTGACCTGTGCATTTCACTCACAGTGTTATACCTCCCTTCTCATACAGTGCCGGTGAAACGCTTTTGGATGAACAGGTACCAAGTGATATTCGAGAGCATGTTGATGCCAATGGTGAAAAGGGTAATAGCCTCAGACAAAAACTGGAAAGATGCTTTCTAGGAAACTACTCTGTGAGATGAGTATTCATCTCACAAAGATAAACTTTCTTTACATTACCCAGCTTGGAAACTGTCAAGTACGGATCCTCAAAGGGACCATCGAGAACACATTCAGGACTATGGTGAAAATGGAAATATCTTCAGAAAAAAACTGGAAAGGAAGTTTCTGTAAATCAGCTTCTTGCTATGTTTAATCATCTCACATAGCTGAAGCTTTCCTTACATTACACAGCTTGGAATTTCCCTCGTGGATGGATTCACAATGGGATAATTGGGATCACGTTCAGGCCTATGGTGAAATAGGGAATAGCGTCAAATAAAAACTGGAGGGAAGCTTTCTGAGAAAATGATTGTTGATGTGTGCATTCCACTCAGGCAGCTATAACTTTCTTCTCATATGGCACAGTTTGAACTCTGTTCCTGCAAAACCAAAAGAGTGATATTCAGGGCACATTGAACACTATGGCAAAAAGTCAGATGTCGCCCAATAAAACAGAGAAAAAGCACTCAAAGAAGCTGCTCTCTGACATGTCCATTCTTTTCACAGGGTTTAAGCTTACTCTACATTTCCCAGTTTGTAAGTCGGACTTTCAGGGCTCTGCAAAGGGATAGAAATGGGTGACTGGAGGCCTGTGTGAGCCTTGGAAATGTCTTCCATTGAAAATCGGAGAGAAGCTTTCTGCACTACACTTTTGTGATGTTTGTATTCATCTCATAGAGTTAAATCATTCTTTGGATTGGGCATTTGAAATCACTGCTTCTGTGGAATCTGAGAAAGGACATTTGGAAACACTCTTTAGAATATCATGAAAAAGAAATAAACTCAGAGAGAAACAAGAAGGAAGCTTTCTGTGAAACTGCTCTGTGACATGTGAATTCCATTAACACAGTTAAGCTTCTCTTTTAATTGAGCTGTATCATAACATTGTTTTTGTTTAGTCTGTGAAGTGATATTCTGGAGGACTTTGATGCTCACGTTGAGAAAAGAAACTTCTTCATAGAAAATGAAAAGAAGCTTTCTGAAGAGCTGCTTTGTGACGTGTGCATTGCACTGACAGAAATACACCTTTCTTCTCCTAGAGCACTGGGGAATCCCTTTTGGAGGACAAGCTACCAAGATATATTCGGGAGTCAACTATGGTGAAAAAGGAAACATCTTCAGACAAAAACTCTAACGATTTCTGTGAAACTGCTTTGTGTTAGATATATTTATTCATCTCACATAGTTAAAACTTTAGTTATATTACGCAGCTTGGAAGCTCCGTCATGCATAGATCCGCAAAGGGACGATTGGGAGCACATTCAGGCCTACGGTGAAAGAGGAGATATCTTCCGATAAAAACTGGATAGAAGCTTTCTGAGAAACTATTTTGTGATGTAAACATTCCATTCAGGGAGATATACCTCTCTTCTCACAAGGCAGTGTTTGAAAACTGTTCCTGTGAAACGGAAAAAGTGATATTTTGAATGCCTTGAGGACTATGGCGAGCAGGGAAATATACTGAAGTAAAATCGAGGAAGAAGCTTTCCAACAAACTGCTCTCTGATATGTGCACTCATTTCTTAGAGTTAATGCCCAGTTTCGAAACTCTGTCTTTGAAAACTCTGTGAAGGTATATTTAGTGACGCCCGGAAGCTTGTGGTGAGTGAGGAAACATCTTCCGATGAAACCTGCAGAGAATCTTTCTGAGCAATTGCTTTTGATGTGCACAGAAAGGTTTGGAGAAACTGCTTTGTTATGTGTGTATTAGTCTCCTAGAGATAAACCATTCTTTAGATTGAGCAGCTTGAAATCACTGTTTTTGTGGCATCTGAGGAAGTACATTTGGGAACGATCCTTAGAATATGAAGAAAGAAATATCCTCAGGTAAAATCCAGAAGGAAGCTTTCTGTGAAACTGCTCTGTGTCATCTTTATTCCTCTCACTCAGATAAGCCTCTCTTTTCATTGAGCAGTTTTCTAGCCCTGTGTATGTTTAGCATGTGATGAGATATTCGGGAGCACTTTGAAGCTAACGGTGAAAAAGGAAATATGTTCAGACCGAAACTGGAGAGAAGTTTTCTGTGTCACTTCTCTGTGCCGTGTGCATTCCAGTCACAGTGTTATATCTCTTTGTTTCATAGAGCGTCGGGAAAACCTTTTTGAGAAACAGCTACTAAGTGATATTTGGGAGCATGTTGATGCCGATGGTGAAAAGGGAAATAATCTTAGACAAAAACTGGCAAGAAGCTTTCTAGGATACTACTCTGTGATATGTGTAATCATTTCACATAGGTAAAGCTTTCTTTACATTAGGCAACTTGGAAACTGTCATGGACGGATCCATGAAGGGATCTCCGGGAGCACATTCTGCATTATGGTGGAAAAGGAAATAACTTCAGATGAAAACTGGAAAGAAGCTTTCTGTGAATCTGCTTTTTGCTATGTTCATTCATCTCACATAGATGAAGCTTTCTTTACATTACACAGGTTGGAAACTCCCTCTTGGTTAGATCTACAAAGGGATATTTGGAATGACATTCGGGACTATGGTGAAATGGTAAATACAGTCAGATAAAAACGGGAGAGAAGCGTTTTGAGGAACTGCTTGGTGATGTGTGCATTCCACTCAGGGAGTTGTAACTTTCTTCTCATAAGGCACAGTTTGAAGACTGTTCCTGTAAAACCAAAAGAGTGATATTCAGAGCACATTGAAATCTACGGCAAAAATTGAAATGTCGTCCAATAAAAAACAGAAAGAAGCACTCGAAGAAACTGCTCTCTGACATATCCATTCTTTTCACAGGGATAAAGCTTACTCTACATTTCCCAGTTTGAATGTCGGTCTTTGAGAGTTCGGTGAAGGGATAGTAAGTGGCGACCGGAGGCCTGTGTGAGGCAAGGAAATGTCTTCTGTCAAAAATCGGAGAGAAGCTTTCTGTGCAACTCTTTTGTTATGTTAGTATTCATCTCATAGAGTTAAATCATTCTTTGGATTCAGCAGTTTGAAATCACCGTTTCTGTGGAATCTAAGAAAGGACACTTGGAAACACTCTTTAGAATATCCTGAAAAAGAAATAACCTCAGAGAGAAACCAGAAGGAAGCTTTCTGTGAAACTGCTCTGTGTCACGTGAATTCTGCTCACACAGTTAAGCTTCTCTATTCATTTAGCTGTATCATTAAACTGTTTTTGTAAAGTTTGCGGAGGGATATTCTGGAGGGCTTTGAGGCTTATGGTGAGAAAGGGAAAGTCTTCAGATAGAAACTGGAGAGAATCTTTCTGAGGAGCTGCTTTGTGACGTGTGCATTCCACTCACAGAAATATGCCTTTCTTCTCCTATAGGATTCCGGAATCCCTTTTGGAGAAAAAGCTACCAAGAGATATTCGGGAGTATAGCAATGACTATGGTGAAGAAGGAAATATCCTAAGACAAAAACTGGAAAGAAGATTTCAGTGAAACTTCTTTGTGCTAGATATATTTTTTTGTCTCGCATAGTTAAAACTTTAATTATATTACACAGTTTGGAAACACTGTCATGCACTGCTCCGTGAATTGACATTCGGGAGCACATTCAGGCCTACAGTTGAAAGAGGAGATATCTTCAGATAAAAACTGGAGAGAAGCTTTTCATGAAACAACTTTGTGATGTATACATTATACTCAGGGAGTCATACCTCTTTTCTCACAAGGTATAATTTGAACACTGTTCCTGTGAAACCCAAAAAGTCACATTTTGCAATGCATTGAGGACTATGGCGAACAGTGAAATATACTGAAATGAAATGGAGGAAGAAGCGTTCCAAGAATGTGCTCTCTGATATGGGCATTCACTTTATATTGTTAATGCTTACTCTATGTTGCCCAGTTCCGAAACTCTGTCTTTGTAGAATCTGTGAAGGGATATTCAGTGACGCCTGGAGGCTTGTGGTGAGCGAGGAAATGTCTTTCAATGAAACCTGCAGAGAAACGTTCTGAGCAAATGCTTTGTGATGTGTGTATTCGTCTCATTGAGATAAACCATTCTTTGGATTGAGCAGCTTGAAATCACTGTTTTTGTGGAATCGGAGGATGGACATTGGGGAACGATCCTTAGAATATGGAGAAAGAAATATCCCCAGGTAAAATCCAGAAGGAAGCTTTCTGTGAACCTGCACTGTGTCATCTTAATTCCTCTCACTCAGATAAGCCTCTCTTTTCACTGAGCAGTTTTCTAGCCCTGTGTATATTTAGTGGGTGATGGTATATTTGGCAGCACTTTCAGGCTAACGGTGAAAAGGCAAAAGTGTTCAGACCGAAACTGGAGAGAAGTTTTCTGGGGAATTGCTTTGTGACGTGTGCATTCCAGTCACAATGTTATACCTCTCTTCTCATACAGCGTTGGGAAACCCTTTTGGAGAAACAGGTACCAAGTGATATTCAGAAGCATGTTGATGCTGATGGTGAAAAGGGAAATAGCCTCAGACGAAAACTGGACGGAAGCTTTCTAGGAAACTACTGTGTGACAAGTGTAATCATCTCACATAGATAAAGCTTTCTTTACATTACACAGCTTGGAAACTGTCATGGACGGATCCATGAAGGGATCTTCGAGAGCACATTCTGGACTATGGTGAAAAAGGAAATCTGTTCAGAAAAAAACTGGAAAGAAGCTTTCTGTAAATCTGCTTTTTGCTATGTTTAATCATCTCACATAGCTGAAGCTTGCTTTACATTATGCAGCTTGGAAACTCCCTCGTGGATGTATCCACGATGGGAGATTTGGGATCACATTTCGGCCTATGGTGAAATAGGAAATATAGTCAGATAAAAACTGGAGAGAATCTTTCTGAGAAACTACTTGGTGATGTGTGCATTCCACTCTGACAGCTGTAACTTTCTTCTCATGAGGCACTGTGTGAACTCTGTTCTTTTAAAACCAAAAGAGTGATATTCGGAGCACATTGAAGACAACGGCAAAAAGTCAAATGTCGCCCAATAAGAAACAGAAATAAGCAGTCGAAAAAATTGCCCTCTTACATGTCCATTCTTTTCACAGGATTAAAGCTTCCTCTACATTTCCCAGTTTGAAAGTCGGTCTTTGAGGTTCCTGCAAAGGCATAGTAAGTGGCAACCGAAATCCTGTGTCGAGCAAGGAAATAGGTTCCTTCAAAAATCAGAGAGAATCTTTCCATGCAACTCTTTTGTGATGTTTGTATTCATCTGATATCATTATATGATTCTTTGGATTGAGCAGTTTGAAATCATTGTTTCTGTGGAATCTGAGAAAGGACATTTGGAAACGCTCTTTAGAATATCCTGAAAAAGAAGTAACCTCAGAGAAAACCAGAAGGAAGCTTTCTGGGAAACTCCTCTGTGTCACGTGAATTCTGCTCACACAGTTAAGCTTCACTTTTCGTAGAGCAGTATCATAACACTGTTTTTGTTTAGTATGCAAAGGGATATTCTGGAATCGTTTGAGGCTTACAGTGAGAAAGGAAACGTCTTTAAATAGAAAATGGAGAGAAGTTTTCTGAGGAGCTGCTTTGTGTCATGAGCGTTCCACTCACAGAAATATACCCTTCTCATATAGGATTCCGGAATCCCTTTTGGACAAAAAGCTACCAAGAAACATTCGGAGTATAGGGAGAACTATGGTAAAAAGGAAATAATCCTCAGAAAAAAACTGGAAAGAAAATTATTGTGAAACAGCTTTGTGTTAGATATATGTATTCATCTTGCACAGTTAAATATTTTCTATATCACGCAGTTTGGAAATTCCTTAAGACACGGATCTGGGAAGGGATATTCGGGAGCACATTTAGTCCTATGTTGAAAGAGGAGATATTTTCAGATAAAAACTGGATAGAAGCTTTCTGAGAAACTACATTGTGATGTATGGATTCCAATCAGGGAGTGACACCTCTTTTCTCACAAGGCAGTGTTTGAACACTGTACCTGTGAAACCAAAAATGTGATATTTCGGTTCACATTGAGGACTATGGTGAATAGTGAAATAAACTGAAATAAAATCGATGAAGAACCATTCCACGAATCTGCTCTCTGATATGTGCATTCACTTCACAGTGTTAATGCTTCCTCTATATTGCTCAGTTTCAAAACTCTGTCTTTGAAAAACCTGTGAAAGGATATTTAGTGACGTCCAGAGGCTTTTGTTGAACAAGGTAACGTCTTCCGATGAAACTTGCAGAGAAACTTTCTGAGCAACTGCTTTGTGATGTGTGTATTTGTCTCAACGAGTTAAACCATTCTTTGGATTGAGCAGCTTGAAATCACTCTTTTTGTGGCATCTGAGGAAGGACATTTCGGAACGATCCTCAAATATGCAGAAAGAAATATCCTCCAGAAAAGTCCAGTAGGAAGCTTTCTGTGAAACTGCCCCGTATCATCTTAATTCCTCATGCTCGGATAAGCCTCTCCTTTCATTGAGCAATTTTCAAGCGCTGTGTATGTTTGGCGTGTGATGGAATGTTCGGGAGCACTTTGAGGCTAATGGTGAAAACGGAAATGTGTTAAGACCAAAACTGTGGAGAAGCTTTCTGAGGAACTGTTTTGTGATGTGAGCATTCCAGTCATAGTGTTATACCTCTCTTCTCATACAGCATCAAGGAAACCCTTTGGGAGAAACAGGTACCAAGTAATATTCGGGAGCATGTTGATGCCGAAGGTGAAAAGGGAAATAGCCTCAGACAAAAACTGGAAGGAAACTTTCTAGTTAAATACTCTGTGATATGTGCAATCATCTCACATAGTAAAGCTTTCCTTACATCACGCACCTTGGAAACTGTCATGGACGGATCCACGAAGGGACCTTTGGGAGCACATACAGGACTATGGTGAAAAAGGAAATATCTTCAGATAAAAACTGGAAAGAAGCTTACTGTGAGTCTTTTTTTGCTATGTTTATTCATCTCACGGAAATGAAGCTTTCCTTATATTATGCAGCTTGGAAACTCCCTCATGAATGGATCCGTGAAAGGATATTTGGGATCACATTTGGGCCTATGGGAAAATACGAAATATAGCAAGATAAATTTGGAGAGAAGCTTTCTGAGAAACTGTTTAAGATGTGAGAATTACACTCAGGGATTTGTAACTTTCTTCTCATAAGGAAGAGTTTGAACACTGTTCCTGTAAAACCAAAACAGTGATATTCAGAGCATATTGAAGACTATGGCAAAAAGTGAAATGTCTTCCAATAAAAAACAGTGAGAAGCACTCGTAAAAACTGCTTTCCGACAGGACCATACTTTTGACAGTGTTAAAGCTTACTCTACATTTCCCAGTTTGAAAGGAGTTCTTTGAGGGATCTGCGAAGGGATAGCACATTGTGACCAGAGGCCTGTGTCAGGCAAGGAAAAGTCTTCCAAAGAAAATTGGAGAGAAGCTTTCTGAACAACTCTTTTGTGATGTTTCTATTATCTCATAGCGTTAAATCATTCTTTGTATTGAGCAGTTGGAAATCACTGCTTCTGTGGAATCTGAGAAAGGACCTTTGGAAACGCTCTTTAGAATATCCTGAAAAAGAAATACTCTCAGGGAGAACCAGAAGGAAGCTTTCTGTGATCCTGTCTGTGTCACGTGAATTCCGCTCATACAATTAAGCTTCTCCTTTCATTGAGTTGTATCATAACACTGTTTTTGCTTAGTCTACGAAGGGATAATTAGGAGGGCTTTAAGGCTTACGATGAGAAAGGAAGCGTCGTCTTATAGAATCTGGAGAGAAGCTTTCTGAAGAACTGCTTTGTGACGTGTGCATTCCACTCACAGAAATATACTTTTCTTCTGGTGTTTTAGACATCAAGTCCTTGTCCATGCCTATGTCCTGAATGGTACTACCTAGGTTTTCTTCTAGGGTTTTTATGGTATTAGATCTAACATTTAAGTGTCTAATCCATCTTGAATTAATTTTCGTATAAGGAGTAAGGAAAGGATCCATTTTCAGCTTTCTACTTATGGCTAGCCAATATTCTCAGCACCATTTATTAAATAGGGATTCCTTTCCCCATTTCTTGTTTCTCTCAGGTTTGTCAAAGATCAGATAGCTGTAGACGTGTGGTATTATTTTTGAGGACTCTGTTCTGTTAAATTGGTCTATATCTCTGTTTTGATACCAGTACCATGCTGTCTTGGTTACTGTAGCCTTGTAGTATAGTTTGAAGTTAGGTAGCGTGATGCCTCCGGCTTTGTTGTAAGTCATGCTGCTATAAAGACACATGCACATGTATGTTTATTGCGGCACTATTCACAATAGCAAAGATTTGGAATCACCCCAAATGTCCATCAGTGACAGACTGGATTAGGAAAATGTGGCACATATACACAATCCTATGAAGCCATAAAAATGATGAGGTTGCATCCTTTGTAGGGACATGGATGCAGCTGGAAACCATCATTCTTAGCAAACTATCACAAGAACAGAAAATCAAACAGTGCATGTTTTCACTCATAGGTGGGAACTGAACAATGAGATCACTTGGACTTGGGAAGGGGAACATCACACATCAGGGCCTATCATAGTGAGGGGGTACCTGGTATAAATGACAAATTGATGGGTGCTGACGAGTTGATGGGTGCAGCACAAAAATGTGGCACAGGTATACATATGTAACAAACCTGCACATTGTGCACATGTACCATAGAATGTAATGTATAATAATAAAAAAAGAAAAAAAATAAATATACCTTTCTTCTTCTAAAGGATTCCGGAATCCCTTTTGGAGAAAAAGCTACCAAGAGATACTTGGGTGTATAGCGATGACTATGGTGCAAAAGGAAATATCCTCAGACAAAAAGTGAAGAGAAGATTTCTGTGAAACTGCTTTGGGTTAGATATATTTATTCATCTCGCATAGTAAAAACTTTAATTATATTACACAGTTTGGAATCTGCGTCATGCACAGATCCGCGAAGGTCATTCAAGAGCACATTCAGGCCTATGGTGAAAGAGGAGATATCTTCAGAAAAAAACTCGAGAGAAGCTTTCTGAGAAACTACTTTGTGATATATGCATTCCACTGAGGGAATTATACCTCTTTTCTCACGAGGCAGTGTTTGAACTCTGTTCCTGTGAAACCAAAAAAGTGATATTTCGTAACGCATTGAGGACTATGACGAATAGTGAAATATACTGAAATAAAATCGAGGAAGAAGCTTTCCAAGAATTTGCTCTCTGATATGTGAATTCACTTCACAGAGTTAATGCTTACTCTATGTTGCCCAGTTTTGAAACTCTGTCTTTGAAGAATCTGTGAAGGGATATTTAGTGATGCGCATTGGCTTGTATTGATCAACGAAACCTATTCCAATGAAACCTGCAGAGAAACGTTCTGAGCAAATGCTTTACAATGTGTGTATTCGTCTCATAGAGTTAAACCATTGTTTCGATTGAGCAGCATGAAATCACTGTTTTTGTGGAATCTGAGGAAGGATATTTGTGAACGATCCTTAGAATATGGAGAAAGAAATACCCTGAGGTAAAAACCAGAAGGAAGCTTTCTGTGAAAGTGCTCTGTGTCGTCTTAATTTCTCTCACTCAGATAAGCTTCTCTTTTCATTGAACAATTTTCTAGCCCTGTGTATGTTTAGCATGTGATGGGATATTCGGGAGCACATTGAGGCTGATGATGAAAAAGGAAATATGTCCACACTGAAACTGGAGAGAAACTTTCGAGGAACTGCTATGTGATCTATGCATTCCAGTCACAGTGTTATACCTCTCTTCTCATGCAGTTTCGGGGAAATCCTTTTGGAGAAACAGTTACCAAGTGATATTCGGGAGCATGTTGATGCTGATGGTGAAAAGGGAAATAGCTTCAGACAAAAACTGGAAAGAAGTTTTCTGGGAAACTACACTGTGATATGTGTAACCATCTCAAATAGATAAAGCTTTCTTTATGTTACGCAGCATGGAAACTGTCATGGACGGATCCACGAAGGAACTTTTGAGAGCACATTCTGGACTATGGTGGAAAAGGAAATATCTTCAGATAAAAACTGGAAAGAAGCATTCTGTGAACCTACTTCTTGCTTTGTTTATTCATCTGACATAGATGAAGCTCTCTTTACATTACGCAGCTTGGAAACTCCCTCGTGGATGGATCCGCAAAGGGATATTTGGCATCACATTCAGGCCTATGGTGAAAGACGAAATATAGTCAGATAAAAACTGGAAAAAAGTTTTGTGAGAAACTGCTTGGTGATGTGTGCATTCCACTCAGGGATTTATAACTTTCTTCTCATAAGGCACAGTTTGAACACTCTACCTGTAAAACCAAAAGAGTGATATTTGGAGCACATTGAAGAGTATGGCAAAAAGTGAAATGTCGTCCAATAAAAAACAGAAAGAAGCACTCAAAGAAATGGCTCTCAGACATGTCCATTCTTTTCACATGGTTAAAGCTTACTCTACATTTCCGAGATTGAATGTCGATCTTTGAGGTTTCTGCAAAGGGATAGTAAGTGGCGACTGGAGGGCTGTGTAAGGCAAGGAAATGTCTTCCATCGAAAATCGGAGGGAAGCTTTCTGCGCAATTCTTTGGTGATATTTCTATTCATCTCATAGAGTTAAACCATTCTTTCAACTGAGCAGTTTGAAATCACTGTTTCTGTGGAATCTGAGAAAGGACATTTGGAAATGCTCTTTAGAATATCCTGAAAAATAAATAACTTCAAGGACAAACCAGAAGGAAGCTTTCTGTGAAACTGCTCTGTGTCACGTGATTTCTGCTGATTCAGTCAAGCTTCTCTTTTCATTGAGCTGTATCATAACACTGTTTTTGTTTAGTCTATGACGGGATATTCTGCAGGGCTTTGAGGCTTACAGTGCGAAAGGAAACGTCTTCAGATAGAAACTGGAGAGAAACATTTGAGGTGCTGCTTTGTGATGTGTGCATTCCACTCACAGAAATATACGTTTCTTCTCCTAGAGGAATCCGGAATCCCTGTTGGATAAAGAGCTACCAAGAGATATTCTGAAGTAAAGGGAGGGCTATGGTGAAAAAGGAAATATCCTCAGGAAAATACTGCAAAGAAGATTTCTCTGAAGCTGCTTTGTGTTAGATATATTTATTAATATCGGATATTTAAAACTTTTCTTATATTACGCAGTTTGAAAATGCTGTCATGCAAGGATCCGTGAAGGGACATTCGGGAGCACATTCAGGCCTATGGTTAAAGAGGAGATATCTTCAGATAAAAACTGGATAGAAGCTTTCTAAGAAACTATTTGTGATGTGTGCATTATACTCAGGGAGTTATACCTCTTTTCTCACAAGGCAGTGTTGGAACACTCTTCCTGTGAAACCAAAAAAGTCATATTTCAGAACGCATTGAGGACTATGGCGAACAGTGAAATGTACTGAAATAATATCGAGGAAGAAGCGTTCCAGGAATCTGCTCTCCGATATGTGCATTCACTTCACAGAGTTAATGCTTACTCTATATTGCTCAGTTTCGAAACTCTGTGTTTCAAGAACATGTAAAGGGATATTTAGTGATGCATGGAGGCTTGTGGTGAGCGAGGAAATGTCTTCTGATGAAACCTACAGTGAAATGTTCTGAACAACTGCTTTGTGATGTGTGTATTCATCTCATCGAGTTAAACCCTTCTTTGGATTGAAGAGCTTGAAATCACTGTTTTTGTGGAATCTGAGGAAGGACATTTGGGAACGATCCTTAGAATATGGAGAAAGAAATATCCTGAGGTAAAATCCAGAAGGAAGCTTTCTGTGTAACGGCTCTGCATCCTCCTAATTCCTCTCACTCAGATAATCCTCTCTTTTCATTGAGCAGTTTACTAGCCCTGAGTAAGTTGAGCATGTGATGGGATATTTGGGAGCACGTTGAGGCTAATGGTGAAAAAGGAAATAAGTTCAGACTGAAACTGGGGAGAAGCTTTCCTAAGAACTGCTTTGTGACGTGTGCATTCCAGTCACAGTGCTACACCTCTCTTCTCATACAGCATCGGGGAAAACTTTTTGGAGAAATAGGTACCAAGTGATATTCGGGAGCATGTTGATGCTGATGGTGAAAAGGGAAAGAGCCTCAGACAAAAATTGGAAAGAAGCTTTCTAGGAAACTACTCTGTGATATGTGTAATTTTCTCCATAGATAAAGCTTTCTGTACATTATGCAGCTTGGAAACTGTCTTGGACGGATCCACGAAGGGACCTGCTTGAGCACTTTCTGGACGATGTTGAAAAAGAATATATATTCAGATAAAAACTGGAAAGAAACAGTCTGTGAATCTGCTTTTTGCTATGTTTATTCATCTCAAATAGATGAAGGTTTCTTTACATTACACAGCTTGGAAACTCCATCGTGGATGAATCTATGAAGGGATATTTGGGATCATATTCAGGCCAGTGGTGAAATAGGACATATAGTCAGATAAAAACTGGAGAGAAGCTTTCTGAGAAACTGCTTTGTTATGTGTGCTTTCCACTAAGGGAGTTATAAATTTCTTCTCAGAGAGCAGTTTGAACACTGTACCTGTAAAACTGAAAGAGTGATATTCTGAGCACATTGAAGACTATGGCAAAAAGTGAAATGTCGTCCAATAAAAAACAGAAAGAAGCACTCGAAGAAACTGCTCTCTGACATGTCTATTCATTTCACAGGGTTAAAGCTTACTCTACATTTCCCTGTTTGAAAGTCGGTCTTTGAGGGTTCTGCGAAGGGATAGCAGGTGATCACCGGAGACCTGTGTGAGGCAAGGTAATGTCTTCCATCGAAAATTGGAGAGAAGATTTTTATGCAACTCTTTTGTGATGTTTGTATTCATTTCATATCGTTAAATAATTCTTTGGATTGAGCGGTTTGAAATCACTCTTCAAGTGGAATCTGAGAAAGGACATTTGGAAACGCTCTCTACAATATCCTGAAAAAGAAATAACCTCAGAGAGAAACCAGAGGGAAGCTTTCTGTGAAATTATGCTGTGTCAGGTGAATTCTGCTCACACCATTAGGCTTCTCTTTTCATTGAGCAGTATCATAACACTGTTTTTGTTTAGTCTGCAAAGTGATATTCTGGAGGACATTGAGGCTTACAGTGAGAAAGGAAATGTCTTCAGATAGAAACTGGAGAGAGCTTTCTGAAAAGCTGCTTTGTGACGTATGCATTCCACTCACAGAAATATACCTTTCTTCTCCTAGACGATTGCGGAATCCCTTTTGGAGAAAAAGGTACCAAGAGATATTCTGGAGTACAGTGACAACTATGGTGAAAAAAGGATTATCCTCAGACAAAACCTGGTAAGAAGATTTCTGTGAAATGGCTTTGTGTTAGACATATTTATTCGTCTCACATAGTTAAAACTTTAATTATGTTACACAGTTTGGAAACTACGTCATGCACAGATCTGCGAAGGGATGTTCGGGAACACATTCAGGCCTATGGTGAAAGAGGAGATATCTTCAGATAAAAACTGCATAGAAGCTTTCTGAGAAACTACTTTGTGATGTATGCATTCCACTCAGGAAGTTTTAACTCCTATCTCACAAGGCAATGTTTGAACACTCTTCCTGCGAAACCGAAAAAGTGATATTTCGTAACGCATTGAGGACTATGACGAATAGTGAAATATACTGAAATAAAATCGAGGAAGAAGCTTTCCAATAATTAGCTCTCTGATATGTGAATTCAATTCACAGAGTTAATGCTTACTCTATGTTGCCCAGTTTCGAAACTCGGTCTTTGAAGAATCTGTGAAGGGATATTTAGTGACGCGCATTGGCTTGTGTTATGCAAGGAAACCTATTCCAATGAAACCTGTAGAGGAACGTTCTGAGCAGCTGCTTTGCAATGTGTGTATTCGTCTCATAGAGTTAAACCATTCTTTCCATTGAGCAGCATGAAATCACTGTTTTTGTGGAATCTGAGGAAGGACATTTGGGAACGATTCTTAGAATATGGAGAAAGAAATATCCTGAGGTAAAATCCAGAAGGAAGCTTTCTGTCAAACTGCTCTGTGTCGTCTTAGTTCCTCTCACCCAGATAAACCTTTCTTTTCATTGAGCAGTTTTCTAGCCCTGTGCATGTTTAGTGTGTGATGGTATATTCGGGAGCACTTTGAGGCTTACGATGAAAAAGGAAATATGATCAGACAGAAACTGGAGAGAAGCTTTCCGAGGAACTGCTTTGTGACGTGTACATTCCAGTCACAGTGTTATACCTCTCTTCTCATACAGCGTTGGGGAAACCCTTTTGGAGAAACAGTTACCAAGTGATATTCGGGAGCATGTTGCTGCCGATGGTGAAAAGGGAAATAGCCTCAGTCAAAAACTGGAAAGAAGCTTTGTAGGAAACTACTCTGTGATATGTGTAATCATCTCACGTTGATGAAGCCTTCCTTACCTTACACAGCTTGAAAACTATCATGGAGGGATCTAAGAAGGTACCTTCAGGAACGCATTCTGGACTCTGGTGAAAAAGGAAATATCTTCAGATAAAAACTGGAAAGAAGCTTTCTGTGAATATGGTTTTTGATACGTTTATTTATCTCACATAGATGAAGCTTTCTTTATATTATGCAGCTTGGAAACTCCATCGTGGATGGATCCATGAAGTAATATTTGGGATCGCATTTGGGCCTATGGTGAAATAGGAAATATAGTCAGATTAAAGCTGGAGAGAATCTTTCTGAGGAACTCCTTGTTGATGTGTGCATTTCACTCAGGGAGTCATAACTTTCTTTTCATAAGGAACAGTTTGAACACTGTTCCTGTAAAACCAAAAGAGTTTTATTCTGAGCACATTGAAAAGAATGGCAAAAAGTGAAATGTCGTCCAAAAAAAAAAAGAAAAAAGCTCTCGGAGCAACTGATCTCTGTCATGTCCATTCTTTTGATAGTGTTAAAGCTTTCTCTACATTTCTCAGATTGAAAATCGGTCTTTGAGGTTTCTGCAAAGGGATAGTATATGGCATCCAGGGGCCTGTGTTGAGCAAGGAAATGTCTTCCATCGAATATTGGAGAAAGTTTTCTGCACAACTCTTTCATGATGTTTGCATTCATCTAATAGAGTTACATCATTCTTTGGACTCAGCAGTTTGAAATCACTGTTTCTGTGGGATCTAAGAAAGGACATTTGGAAATGCTCCTTAGAATATCCTGAAAAAGAAATAACCTCAGAATGAAACCAGAAGGAAGCTTTCTGTGAAACTGCCCTGTGTCTCATGAATTCTGCTCACCCAGTTAAGCTTTGCTTTTCATTGAGCTGTATCATAGCACTGTTTTTTTTAGACTGAGAAGGGATATTCAGGAGAGCTTTGAGGCTTACGTTGAGAAAGGAAACCTCCTCAGATAAAAGCTGGACAGAAGCTTTCTGAGGAGCTGCTTTGTGACGTGTGCATTCCACTCACAGAAATATACCTTTCTTCTCCTAGAGGATTCCGGAATCCCTTTTGGAGAAAAAGCTATCAAGACATATTCGGGAAAATAGCGACGACTATGGTGAAAAAGGAAATATCCTCAGACAAAA
>NW_012118299.1:1055858-1056887 GCF_000951035.1 Colobus angolensis palliatus
TCGAAACTCTGTATTTGAAGAATCTGTGAAGGGATATTTAGTGACGCCTGGAGGATTGTGGTGAGTGTGGAAACGTGTTCCAATGAAACCAGCTGAGAAACGTTCTGAGCAACAACTTTGCGATGTGTGTATTCATCTCAAAGAACTAAACCATTCTTTGAATTGAGAAGCCTGAAATCACTGTTTTTGTAGAATTAGAGGAAGGACATCCTTAGAATATGGAGAAAAAAATATCCTCAGATAAAATCCAGAAGTAAGCTTTCTGTGAAACTGCTCAGTGTCATCTTGATTCCTCTCATTCAGATAAGCCTCTCTTTTCACTGAGCAGTTTTCTACCCTGTGTATGTTTCGCGTGTGTTGGGATATTCAGGAGCCCTTTGATGCTAACGGTGGAAAAGGAAATATTTTCAGACCGAAACTGGAGAGAAGCTTTCCGAGGAACTGCTTAGTGACATGTGCATTTCAGTCACAGTGTTATATCTCTCTTCTCATACAACATTAGGGAAACCCTTTTGGAGAAACAGGTACCAAATGATATTCGGGAGCATGTTGATGCCGATGGTGAAAAAGGAAATAACCTCAGACAAAAACTGGAAAGAAGCACTCCAGGAAACTACTCTGTGATATGTGTAATCATCTCACATTGATAAAGCTTTCTTTACATTACGCAGCTTGGAAACTGTCATATCAGGACCCATGAAGGGAACTTCAGGAGCACATTCTGGACTATGGTGAAAAAGGAAATATCTTCAGATAAAATCTGGAAAGACATTTCTGTGAATCTGCTTTTCGCTATGTTTATTCAGCTCACAGAGATGAAGCTTTCTTGACATTACACAGCTTGTAAACACCCTCGTGGATAAATCAGCGAGGAAATATTTGGGCTCACATTCATGCCTATGGAGAAATAGGAAATACAGTCAGATAAAAAATGAATAAAGAGCTTCTGCACAGCAAAAGAAACTACCATCAGAGTGAACAGGCAACCTACAGAATGGGAGAAAATTTTTGCAAGCTACTCGTCTGACA
>NW_012118299.1:1057736-1078274 GCF_000951035.1 Colobus angolensis palliatus
ACCAACATGGCACAAGTATACATATGTAACAAACCTGCACGTTATGCACATGTACCCTAGAACTTAAAGTATAATAAAAAAAAAGAAAAATAAATGGAGACAAGCTTTCTGAGAAACTGCTTGGTGACGTGTACATTCCACTCAGGCAGCTATAACTTTCTTCTCATAAGGCACAGTTTGAACTCTGTTCCTGTAAAACCAAAAGAGTGATATTCAGAGCACATTGAAGACTATGGCAAAAAGTCAAATGCCGCCCAATAAAAAACAGAAAGAAGCACTCGAAGAATCTGCTCTATGACATGTCCATTCTTTTCACAGGGTTACATCTTCCTCTACATGCCCCAGTTTGAAAGTCGCTCTTTGAGGTTCCTGCGAAGGGATAGTAAGTGGCGACTGGAGGCCTGTGTGAGGCAAGGAAATATCTTCCATCGAAAATCGGAGATAATCTTTCTGTGCAACTCTTTTGTGATGTTTGTAGTAATCTTGCAGCATTATAAAATTCTTTGGATTGAGCAGTTTGAAATCACTGTTTCTGTGGAATCTGAGAAAGGACATCTGGAAACGTTCTTTAGAGTATCCTGAAAAAGGAGTATCCTCAGAGAAAAACAGAAGGAATCTTTCTGTGAAACTGCTCTGTGTCATGTGAATTCTGCTCACACAGTTAAGCTTCACTTTTCATAGAGCAGTATCATAACACTGTTTTTGTTTAACCTGCAAAGGGATATTCTGGAACCCTTTGAGGTTTTCGGTGAGAAAGAAAACGTCTTTAAATAGAAACTGGGAGAAGCTTTTTCGGAGCTGTTTTGTGACATGTCCACTCCACTCAAAGAAATACACCCTTCTTCTCTTTTCCTTTTTTAAATATTTTTATTATTCCCTTCTTCTCATATAGGATTCCAGAATCCCTTTTGAAGAAAAAGCTACCAAGGGACATTCGGGAGTATAAGGAGGGCTACGGTGAAAAAGGAAATATCCTCAGAGTAAAAATGGAAGGAAGATTTCTGTGAAATCTTCCTTATATTACGCAGTTTGGAAACTCTGTCATTTACAGATCCTTGAAGGGATATTCGGGAGAACATTCAGGTCTACGGTGGAAGAGGAGATATCTTCAGATAAAAACTGCATAGAAGCTTTCTGAGAAACTACTTTGTGATGTGTGCATTCCACTCAGTGAGTTATACCACTTTTCTCACAAGGCAGTGTTTCAACACTGTTCCTGTGAAACCAAAAAAGTGATATTTTGGAACGCATTGAGGACTATGGCGAATAGTGAAATACACTGAAATAAAATCGAGGAAAAATCGTTTCAAGAATCTGCTCTCTGATATGTGCATTTACTTCACAGCATTAACGCTTACTCTTTGTTGCCCAGTTTCGAAACTCTGTCTTTAAAGAATCTGTGAATGGATATTTAGTGATGCATGGAGGCTTGTGGTGAGGGAGGAAATGTCTTCTGATGAAACCTGCAGAGAAACTTTCTGAGCAACTTCTTTCTGATCTATGTATTTGTCTCATACAATCAAACAATTCTGTTTATTGAGCAGCTTGAAATCACTGTTTTTGTGGAATCTGAGGAAGTATATTTGGGAACGATTTTTAGAATATGGAGAAAGAAATATCCTCAGGAAAAATCCAGTAAGAAGCTTTCTTTGAAATTGCACTGCATCGTCTTAATTCCTCTCGCACTGTTAAGCCTCTCATTTCATTGAACAGTTTTATAACACTGTGTATGTTTAGCGTGTGATGGGATATTCAGTAGCACTGTGAGGCTTACGGTGAAAAAGGAAATGTGTTCAGACCGAAACTGGAGAGAAGCTTTCGGAGGAACTGCTTTGTGACGTGTGAATTCCAGTCACAGTGTTATACCTCTCTTCTGATACAGCGTCGGGGAAACCCTTGTGGAGAAACAGATACCAAGTGATATTTGGGAGCATATTGATGCCAATGGTGAAAAGGGAAATAGCATCAGAGAACAAATGGAAAGAAGGTTTCTAGGAAACTACTCTGGATATGTGTAATCATTTCACATAGTTAAAGCTTTCTTTACATTTCTCAGCTTGGAAACTCTCATGGACGGATCCACGAAGGTACCTTCGGGAGCACATTCTGGACTTTGGTGGAAAAGGATATATCTTCAGATAAAAGCTGGAAAGAAGCTTTCTGTGAATCTGCTTTTTGCTATGTTTATTCATCTCACATAGATGAAGCTTTCTTACATTATGCAACTTGGAAACTCCCTCGTAAATGGTTCCGCGAAGGGATATTTGAGATCACCTACAGGCCTACGGTAAAATAGGAAATATAGTCAGATAAAAACTGGAGAGAAACTTTCTGAGAAACTGCTTGGTTGTGTGTGTATTCCACTCAGGGAGTTATAACTTTCTTCTCATAAGGCACAGTTTGAACACTGTTCCTGTAATACCAAAAGAGTGATATTCGGAGCACTTTGAAGACTATGGCAAAAAGTGAAATGTCGTCCAATATAAAACAGAAAGAAGCACTCGAAGAAACTGCTCTCTGACATGCCCATTCTTTTCACCGGGTTAAATCTTACTCTACATTTCCTAGTGTGAATGTTGGTCTTTGAGGCTTCTGTGAAGCGATAGTAAGTGGCGACCACAGGCCTGTGTGAGACAAGGAAATGTCTTCCATCGATAATCGGAGAGAAGCTTTCTGTGAAACTCTTTTGTGATGTTTGCATTCATCTCATAGAGTTAAACCATTCTTTGGACTAAGCAGTTTGAAATCACTGTTTCTGTGGACTCTGAGAAAAGACATTTGGAAATGCTCTTTAGAATATCCTGAAAAAGAAATAACCTCAGAAAGAAACGAGAAGGAAGCTTTCTGTCAAACTGCTCTGTGTCACCTGAATTCTGCTCACACATTTAAGCTTCTCTTTTCATTGAGCTGTATCATAACACTGTTTTTGTTTAGTCTGATAAGGGATATTCAATAGCGCTTTGAGGCTTATGGTGAGAATGGAAACATCTTCAGATAGAAACTGGAGAGAAGCTTTCTGAGGAGCTGCTTGGTGACCTGTGCATTCCACTCACAGAAATGAACTTTTTTTCTGCTATAGGATTCTAGAATCCCTGTTGGAGTAAGAGCTACCAAGAGATATTCAGAAGTACAGGGAGGGCTATAGTGAAAAAGGAAATATCATCAGACAAAACCTGGAAAGAAGATTTCTGTGAAGATGCTTTGTGTTAGATATATTTGTTAATCTGAGATAGTTAAAACTTTTCTTACATTACGCAGTTTGGAAAGGCCGTCATGCAAGGATCCACGAAGGGACATTCGGGAGCACATTCAGGCCTACAGTTAAAGTGGAGACAACTTCAGATAAAAACTGGATAGAAGCTTTCTGAGAAACTACTTTGTGATGTATGCATTATACTCAGGGATTTATACCTCTTTTCTCAGAAGGCAGTGTTTGAACAATGTTCCTGTGAAACCGAAAAAGTCATATTTCAGAACGCATTGAGGACTATGGCGAATAGTGAAATATACTGAAATAAAATCGAGGAAGAAGCGATCCAAGAATCTGTTCTCTGATAGGTGCATTCATTTCACAGAGTTAATGCTTACTCTATGTTGCCCAGTTTCAAAACTCTGTCTTTGAAGAATCAGGGAAGGGATATTTTGTGACGCCTGGAGTCTTGTGGTGAGTGAGGAAACGCCTTCCGAAGAAACCTGCAGAGAAATGTTCTGAGGATAAATTTTGTGATGCATATATATTTGTCTCATAGAATTAAACCATTCTTGGACTGAGGAGCTTGAAATCACTGTTTCTGCAGAATCTGAGGAAGGACATTGGGGAACGAACCTTAAAGTATGGAGAAAGAAATATCCTCAGGTAAAATGCAGAAGGAAGTTTTCTGAGAAACTGCTCTGTGCCGTCTTAATTCTCTCACTCTGGTAAGCCTCTCTTGTCATTGAACAGTTTTCTAGTACTGTGTGTGTTTAGCATGTGTTGGGATATTCGGTAGCACTTTGAGGCTGATGGTGAAAAAGGAAATATGTTCAGACCGAAACTGGACAGAACCTTTCCAAGGAACTGCTTTGTGATGCATGCATTCCAGTCACAGTGTTATACCTCTCTTCTCATACAGCGTCGGGGAAACCCTTTTGGAGAAACAGGTACCAAGTGATATCGGGGAGCATGTTGTTGCCAATGGTGAAAAGGGAAATAGCCTCAGACAAAAACTGGAAAGAAACTTTCTAGGAATATACTCTGTGATATGTGTAATCATCTCACATAGATAAAGCTTTCTTTACATTATGCAGCTTGGAAACTGTCTTGGATGGAACCACGAAGGGACCTTCAGGAGCAGATTTTGGACGAAGTTGAAAAAGGATATATCTTCAGATAACAACTGGAAAGAAGCATTCTGTGAATCTAATTTTTCCTATGTTTACTCATCTCACATAGATGAAGCTTTCTTTACATTACGCATCTTGGAAATTCCCTCCTAGATGGATTTCCAAAGGGATATTTGGGATCATATTCTGGCCTGTGGTGAAATAGGAAATATAGTCAGATAGAAACTGGAGAGAGCTTTCTGAGAAACTGCTTGGTGATGTGTGCTTTCCACCCACGGAGTTATAACTTTCTTCTCCTAAGCCACAGTTTGAACATTGTTCCTGTAAAACTGAAAGAGTGATATTCTGAACTCACTGAAGACTTTGGCAAAAAGTGAAATGTCATCCAATAAAAAACACAAAGAAGCACTCGAAGAAACTGCTCTCTGACATGTCCATTCGTTTCACAGGGTTAAGTCTTTATCTACATTTCCCAGTACAAAAGTCGGTATTTGAGGGTTCTGCGAAGGGATAGCAGGTGGCGACTGGAGGCCTGTGTGAGGCAAGGAAATGTCTTTCATCGAAAATTGGAGAGAAGATTTCTATGCAACTCTTTTGTGAGGTTGTATTCATCTCATATCGTTAAATCTTTCTTTGGATTGAGCTGTTTAAAATGACTGTTTCTGTGGAACCTGAGAAAGGACATTTGGAAACGCTCTTTAGAGTATCCTGAAAACGCAATAACCTCAGATAGAAACCAGAAGGAAGCTTTCTGTGAAACTGCTCTGTGTCACATGAATTCCGCTCAAACAGTTAAGCTTCTCTTTTCATTGAGCTGTATCATAACACTGTTTTTTTTTTATTGTGTGAGTGGATATTCTGGAGGGATTTGAGGCTAAATGTGAGAAGGAAAACGTCTTCAGATAGAAACTGGAGAGAAGCTTTCTGAGGAGCTGCTTTGTGAGGTGTGCATTCCACTCACAGAAATATACCCTTCTTCTCCTAGAGAATTCCAGAACCCCTTTTGGAGAAAAAGCTACCAAGAGATATTCGGGAATACAGCATCGACTATGTTGAAAAAGGAAATATCCTCAGACAAAAACTGGAACGAAGATTTCTCTGAAACTGCTTTCTGTTAGATATATTTATTCATCTCCCATAGTTAAAACTTTAATTATATTACGCAGTTTGGAAACTCCGTCGTACACAGATCCAGAAAGGGACATTCAGGAGCACAATCAGGCCTACAGTGAAAGAGGAGATATCTTCAGACAAAAACTGGATAGAAGCTTTCTGAGAAACAATTTTGTGATGTATGCATTCCACTCTGGGAGTTATACCTCTTTTCTCACAAGGCAGTGATTCAACACTGTTACTGTGAAGCCGAAAAAGGGATATTTTGGAACGCCTGGAGGACTATGGCGAATAGTGAAATATACTGAAATAAAATCGAGTGAAAAGCGTTCCAAGAATCTGCTCTCTGATATGTGCATTCACTTCACATAGTTAATGCTTACTCTATGTTTCCCAGTTTCGAAACGCTGTCTTTGGAGAATCTGGGAAAGGATACATAGTGACGCCTGGAAGCTTGTGGTGAGCGAGGAAATGCCTTCCAATGAAACCTACAGAGAAATCTTCTGAGCATCGGATTTGCAATGCAAATATTCATCTCATAGAGTTAAACCATTCTTGGATTGAGGAGCATGAAATCACTGTTTCTGTGGAATCTGAGGAAGGACATTTGGGAATGAT
Source organism: Colobus angolensis palliatus (assembly GCF_000951035.1). Lineage (NCBI taxonomy): Eukaryota > Metazoa > Chordata > Mammalia > Primates > Cercopithecidae > Colobus > Colobus angolensis. The sequence continues at coordinate 1,063,791 of NW_012118299.1, forward strand.
TCTTAGAATATGGAGAAAGAAATATCCTCAGGTAAAATCCAGAAGGAAGCTTTCTGTGAAACTGCTCTGTGTCGTCTTAATTCTCTCACTCTGATAAAACTCTCTTTTCATTGAGCAGTTTTCTCACCCTGTGTATGTTTAGTGTGTGATGGGATATTCGGTAGCACTTTGAGGCTAATGGTGAAAAACGAAATATGTTCAGTCAAAACTGGAGAGAAGCTTTCTGAGTAACTGCTTTGTGACGTGTGCATTACAGTCACAGTGTTATACCTCCCTTCTCATAAAGTGTCGGGGCAACCCTCTTGGGGAAACAGGTACCAAGTGACATTCAGGAACATGTTGATGCTGATGGTGAAAAGGGAAATAGCCTCAGACAAAAACGGGAAAGAAGCTTTCCAAGAAACTACTCTGTGATATGTGTAATCATCTAACATACATAAAGCTTTCTTTTTTAGTCCGCTTGGAAATTGTCATGGACGGATCCATGAAGGGATATTTGGGAGCACATTTTGGACTCTGGTGAAAAAGGAATTATCTTCAGATAAAAACTGGAAAGAAGGTTTTTGTGAATCTGCTTTTTGCAATGTTTATTCAACTCACATAGTTGAAGCTTTTTTACATTATGCAGCTTGGAAACTCCCTCGCTTATGGATCCACAAAGTGGTATTTTGGATCACATTCGAGCCTATGGTGAAATAAAAATATAGTCAGATAAAAACTGGAGAGAAGCTTTCTTCGAAACTGCTTGGTGATGTGTGCATTCCACTCAGGGAGTTATAACTTTCTTCTCATAAGGCACAGTTTGAACACTGTTCCTGTAAAACCAAAAGAGTGATATTCGGGGCACATTGAAGACTAGGGCAAAAAGCTAAATGTCGTCCAATAAAAAACAGAAAGAAGCACTTGAAGAAACTGCTCTCTGACATGTCCTTTCTTTTCACAGAGTGAAAGCTTACTGTACATTTTCCAGCTTCAAAGTTGGTCTTTGAGGGTTCTGCGAAGGGATAGTAAGTGGCAACCGGAGGCCTGTGTGAGGCAAGGAAATGTCTTCTATCAAAAATCGGAGAGAAGCTTTCTGCGCAACTCTTTTGTGATGTTTGTATTCATCTCATAGCGGTAAATCATTGCTTGGATTGAGCAGTTTGAAATCACTGTTTCTGTGGAATCTGAGAAAGGACATTTGGAAGCGCTCCTTAAAATATCCTGAAAAAGAAATAACCTCAGAGAGAAATGAGAAGGAAGCTTTCTGTGAAACTGGTCTGTGTCACGTGAAATCTGCTCACACAGTTAAGCTTCTCTTTTCATTGAGCAGTATCATAACACTATTTTTGTTCAATCTGCGAAGGGATGTTTTGGAGGGATTTGAGGCTTACAGTGATAAAGAAAAACTCTTCAGATCGAAACTGGAGAGAAGCTTTCTGAGGTGCTGCTTTGTGACGTGTGCATTCCACTCACAGAAATATACCTTTCATCTCCTAGAGGATTCTGGAATCCCTTTTGGAGAAAAGGCTACCAAGAGATATTCGGGAGATGACTATGGTGAAAAAGGAAATATCCTCAGACAAAAACTGTAAAGAAGATTTCTGTTAAACTGCTTTGTGTTAGAAATATTTTTTCGTCTTGCATAGTTAAAACTTTAATTATATTACGCTGTTTGGAAACTCCGTCATGCACAAATCCGAGAAGGGACATTCGGGAGCACATTCAGGCCTACGCTGAAAGAGGAGATATCTTCAGACGAAAACGAGATAGAAGCTTTCTGAAAAACTAATTTGTGATGTACGCATTTCACTCAGGGAGTTTTACATCTTTTCTCACAAGGCAGTGATTGAATACTGTTCCTGTGAACCCAAAAAAGTGATATTTCGGAACACATTGAGGACTATGGCAAATAGTGAAATATACTGAAAGAAAATTGAGGAAGAAGCGTTCCAACAATCTGCTCTCTGATATGTTCATTCACTTCACAGAGTTAATGCTCACTCTATTTTGCCCGGTTTTGAAACCGTGTCTCTGAAGAATCTGTGAAGGGATATTTAGTAACGCCAAGTGGCTTGTGGTGACTGAGGAAATCCCTTCCGATGAAACCTGCAGAGAAACGTTCTGAACAACTGCTTTGTGATGTGTGTTTGCCTCATAGAGTTAAACCATTCTTTCGATTGAGCAGCTTGAAATCACTGTTTTTGTGAAATCAGAGGAAGGACATTTGGGAATGATCCTTAGAATATGGAGAAAGAAATATCCTCAGGTAAAATCCAGAAGGAAGCCTTCTGTGAAACTGCTCTCTGTCGTCTTAATTCCTGTCACTCAGGTAAGCCTCTCTTTTTATTGAGCAGGTTTCTAGCCCTGTGTATGTTTAGCATGTAATGGGAAATTTGGGAGCACTTTGAGGCTAATGGTGAAAAAGGAAATATGTTCAGACCGAGACTGGAGAGAAGCTTTCTGAGGAACTGCTTTGCGAAGTGTGCATTCCAGTTACTGTGTTATACCTCTCTTCTCATACAGAGTCATGGAAGCCCTTTTGGAGAAACAGGTACCAAGTGACATTAGGGAGTATGTTGATTCCGATGGTGAAAAGGGAAATAGCCTCAGACAAAACCTGGAAAGACGCTTTCTAGGAAACTGCTCTGTGATATGTGTAATCATCTCACATAGATAAAGCTTTCTTTACATTAGGCACCTTGGAAACTCTCATGGACGGATCCATGAAGGGACCTTTTTGAGTACATTCAGGACTATGGTGAAAAAGGAAATCTCTTCAGATAAAAACTGGAAAGATGTCTTCTGTGAATCTGCTTTTTGCCATGTTTATTCATCTCACAGAGGTGAAGCTTTCTTTACATTACTCTGCTTGGAAACTCCCTCATGGATGGATCTGTGAAAGGATATTTGGGATCACATTTGGACTTATGGTGAAATACAAAGTATAGTCAGATAAAAACTGGAGAGAAGCTTCCTGAGAAACTGCTTGGTGATGTGTGCTTTCCACCCAGGGAGTTATAACTTTCTTCTCATAAGTCACCGTTTGAACACTGTTTCTGTAAAACCAAAACAGTGATATTCAGAGCACATTGAAGACTATGGCAAAAAGTGAAATGTCGTCCAATAAGCAACAGAGAGAAGCAGTCGAGAAAACTACTTTCTGGCGGGTCTATACATTTCACAGTGTTAAAGCTTACTCTATATTTCTCGGTTTGAAAGTCGGTCTCTGAGGGTTCTGCGAAGGGATACTAAGTGGCGACCGTAGGCCTCTGTGAGGCAAAAAAGTCTTCCATTGAAAATACGAGAAGAGCTTTCTGCGCAACTTTTTTGTGATGGTTGTAGTCATCATATAGAGATAAATCATTCTTTGGATTGAACAGTTTCAAATCACTGTTTCTGTGGAATCTGAGAAAGGACATTTGGAAATGCTCTGTAGAATATCCTGAAAAATAAATAAAGTCACAGAGAAATCAGAAGGAAGGTTTCTGTGAAACTGCTCTGTGTCACGTGAATTGCCCTCACACAGTTAAGCTTCTCTTTTCATTGAGTTGTATCATAACACTGTTTACCTTTAGTCTGCGAAGGGATATTCTGGAGGGCTTTGAGGCTTACGGTGAGACAGGAAACGTCTTCAGATAGAAACTGGAGAGAAGTTTCTGAGGAGTTGCTTTGTGACGTATGCATTCCAAGTTTTTCAGGGTATTCCAAAGAGTGTTTGGAAATGTCCTTTCTCAGATTCCACAGATACAGTGATTTCAAACTGCTCAATCAAAAGAATGATTTACCTCTATGAGATGAATACAAACATCACGAAAGAGTTTCGCAGAATGATTCTCTCCGATTTTCGATGAAAGACATTTCCTTGCCTCACACAGGCCTCTGGTTGCCACTTAGTATCCCTTTGCAGAACCCTCAGGGACCGACTTTCAAACTGGGAAATGTAGAGTAAGCTTTAACCCTGTGAAAAGAATGGACATGTCAGAGAGCAGTTTCTTCGAGTGCTTCTTTCTGTTTTTTGTTTGACCACATTACACTTTTTGCCATAGTCTTCAATGTGCTCCGAATATCACCCTGTTGGTTTTACGGGAACAGTGTTCAAACTGTGCCTTATGAGAAGAGAGTTATAACTCCGTGAGTGTCATGCACCCATCACCAAACAGTTTTTCAGAGCTTCTCTCCAGTTTTTATCTGACCATATTTCCTATTTCTCCATAGGCCCAAATGTGATTCCAAATATCCCTACACCGATCCATCCACGAGGGAGATTCCAAGCTGTGTAATGTAAAGAAAGCTTCATCTGTGTGAGATGACTAAACACAGAAAAAACCAGATTCACAGAATCCTTCTTTCCAGTTTTTATCTGAGGATATTTCCTTTTTCACCAGAGTCCAGAATGTGCTCCCAAACGTACCTTCATGTATCCGTCCATGACAGTTTCCAAGCTGTGTAATGTAAGGAAAGTTTTATCTATGTGAGATGATTACACGTATCAGAGAGTAGTTTCCTAGAACGCTTCTTTCCACTTTTTGTCTGAGGCTGTTTCCCTTTTCACCATCAGCATCACTATGCTCTGAATATCACTTGGTACCTGTTTCTCAAGAAGGATTTCACGATGATGTATGAGAAGAGAGGTATAACACAGAGACTTGAATGCACATGTCACAAAACAGTTCCTCAGAAAGCTTCTCTTCAGTTTCGGTTTGAACATATTTCCTTTTTCACCGTTAGCCTCAAACTGCTCCCGAATATCCGATCACACGTTAAACATACACAGGGCTAAAAAACTGCTCAATGAAAGAGTCGCTTATCTGAGTGAGGGGAATTAAGACGAAACAGAGCAGTTTCAGAGAAAGCTTCCTTCTGGATTTTACCTGAGGAAATTTCTCTCTGCATATTCTAATGATTGTTCCCAAATATCCTTCCTCAGATTCCACAAAAAAAAAACAGGGATTTCAAGCTGCTCAATTCAAAGAATGGTTTAACTCTAGGAGAAAAGTACACACATCAAAAAGCAGTTGCTCAGAATGTTTCTCTGCAGGTTTCATCTGAAGACATTTCCTCACTCACTACAAGCCTCCAGGCGTCACTAAATATTCCTTCCCAGATTTTTCAAAGACAGAGTTTCAAAACTGGGCAACATAGAGTAAGCATTAACTCTGTGAAGTGAATTCACCTATCAGAGAACAAATTCTTAGAACACTTCCTCCTCGATTTTATTTCAGTATATTTCTCTACTCGCACTAGTTCACAAGGCGTTTTGAAATATCATATTTTCGGTTTCACAGGAACAGTGTTCCAACACTGCCTTGTGAGAAAAAAGGTATAACTCCCTGAGTGGAATGCATACATCACAAATTAGTTTCTCAGAAAGCTTCTATCCAGTTTTTATCTGAAGATATCTCCTCTTTCACTGTAGGTCTGAATGTACTCCCGAATGTCCCTTCGCAGATCTGTGCATGACGGAGTTTCCAAACTGCGTAACATAATTGAAATTTTAACTTTGTGAGATGAATAAATATATCTAACACAAACCAGTTTCACAGAAATCTTCTTTTCTGTTTTTGTCTGAGGGTATTTCCTTTTTCACCATAGTGGTCACTATACTCCCGAATATCTCTTGGTAGCTTTTTCTCGACAAGGGATTTCAGAACCCTCTCAGAGAAGAAAGATAAAATTCTGTGACTGGAATGCACACATCACAAAGCAGCTCCACAGAAAGCTTCTCTCCAGTTTCTATCCGAAGACGTTTCATTTCTCTCTGTAATCCTCAAAGCCCTCCAGAATATCCCTTCACAGACTAATCAAAAACTGTGTTACGATGCAGGTCAATGAAAAGAGAAGCTTAACTGTGTGAGCGGAATTCACGGGACACAGAACAGTTTCACAGAAAGCTTCCTTCTGCTTTCTCTCTTGGGTAATTACTTTTTCAGGATATTCTAAAGAGTGTTTCCAAATATCCTTTCTCAGATTCCACAGAAACAGTGATTTCAAACTGCTCAATCCAAAGAATGGTGTAACGCTATGGGATGAATACAAACATCACAAAAGAGTTGCACGGAAAGCTTCTTTCCGATTTTCGATGGAAGACATTTCGTTGCCTCACACAAGCCTCCAGTCGCCACTTAGTATCCCTTTGAAGAACCCTCAAAGACTGACTTTCAAACTGGGAAATATAGAGTAAGCTTTAACCCTGTGAAGAGAATGGACATGTCAGAGAGCAGTTTCTTCGTGTGCTTCTTTCTGTTTTCTGTCGGACGACATTTCACTCTTTGCCATAGTCTTCAATGTGCTCCGAATATCACTCTTTCAGTTTTACAGGAACAGATTTCAATCTGTGCCTTATGAGAAGAAAGTTATAGCTGCCTGAGTTGAATGCACATATCACGTAGCAGTTTCTCAGAAAGCTCCTCTCCATTTTTTATCTGAGTACATTTCGTATTTCAACACAGGTCCTAATGTGATCCCAAATATCCCATCGCGGATCCATCCATGAGGGAGTTTGAAAGCTGTTTAATATAAAGAGAGCTTCAGCTATCTGAGATGATTAAACATAACAGAAAGCAGATTTACAGAACGCTTCTTTCCAGCTTTTTTCTGAAGATATTTCCATTTTCACCATAGTCCTGAATGTGCTCTCGATGGTCCCTTCGTGGATCCATCCATGACAGTTTCCAAGCTGCGAAATGTAAAGAAAGCTTTATCGATGTGAATTGATTACACATATCACAGAGTAGTTTCCTAGAAAGCTTCTTTTCAGTTTCTGTCTGAGGCTATTTCCTTTTCACCATCGGCATCAACATGCTCCCGAATATCACTTGGTACTTGTTTCTCCAAAAGGGTTTCCCTGATGCTGTATGAGAAGAGAGGTATAACACTGTGACTGGAATGCACACGTCACAAAGCAGTTTCTCAGAAAACTTCTCTCCAGATTCGGTCTGAACATATTTCCTTTTTCACCGTTAGCCTCAAAGTGCTCCCGAATATCCCATCACACGCTAAACCTACACAGAGCTAGAAAACTGCTCAATGAAAAGAGAGGCTTATCTGAGTGAGAGGAATTAAGATGACATAGAGCAGTTTCACAGAATGCTTCCTTCTGAATTTTACCTCAGGATATTTCTTTCTCCAATATTCTAAGGATAATTCCCAAATGTCCTTCCTCAGATGCCACAAAAACAGTGATTTCTAGCTTCTCAATCCAAATAATGGGTTAACTCTATGAGACGAATACAGACATCACCAAGCAGTTGCTCAGAAACTTTCTCTGCAGGTTTCATCGGAATATGTTTCCTCGCTCAACACAAGCCTCAGTGCATCACTAAATATCCCTTCACAGACTCTTCAAAGACAGAGTTTTGAAACTGGACAGCATAGAGTAAGCATTAATTCTGTGAAGTGAATGCGCATATCAGAGATCAGATTCTTGGAACGCTTCTTCTTCGATTTTATTTCAGCATATTTCACTATTCCCCATAGTCCACAATTTACTCCGAAATATCACTTTTTTGGTTTCACAGGAACAGTGGTCAAAAGCTGCCTTGTGAGAAAAGACTTGTAACTCTCTGGGTGGAATGCATACTTCACAAAGTCGTTTCCCAGAAATCTTCTATCCAGTTTTCTGTGAAACTGCTTTGTGTTAGATATATTTATTTATCTCGCATAGTGAAATATACTGAAATAAAATCGAGGAAGAAGCGTTCCAAGAGTCTTCTCTCTGATATGTGCATTCATGTCACAGAGTTAATGCTTACTCTATGTTACACAGTTTCGAAACTCTGACTTTGAAGAATCTGTGAAGGGATACTTAGTGACGTCCAGAGGCTTGTGTTGAACAAGGAAACGTCTTCCAATGAAACTTGCCAAGAAACGTTCTTCACAACTGGTTTCTGATGTTTGTATTCGTCTCAGAGAGTTAAACCATTCTTTGGGTTGAGCAGATTGAAATCACTGTGTTAGTGGAATCTGAGGAAGGAAACTTGGGAACTATCCTTAGATAATGGAGAAAGAAATCTCCTCAGTGAAAATCCATTAGGAAGCTTTCTGTGAAACTGCTCTGTGTCATCTTAATTCCTCTCGCTCAGTTTAGCCTCTCTTTTCATTGAGCGGTTTTCTAACCCAGTGTATGTTTAGCATGTGATTGGATATTCGGGAGCACTTTGAGGCTAACAGTGAAAATGGAAATATGCTGAGATCGAAACTGGTTTGTGACATGTGCATTCCACTCACAGTGCTATACCTCTCTTCTCATGCAGCATTGGGGATACTCTGTTGGAGAAACAGATAACAAGTGATATTCGGGAGCATGTTGATGCGGATGGTGAAAAGGGAAATAGCCTCAGACAAAAACTGGAAAGAAGCTTTCTAGGAAACTACTCTGTGCTGTGTGTAATCATCTCACATAAATAAAGCTTTCTTTACTTTACACAATTTGGAAACTGTCATGGACTGATCCACGAGGGGACTTTTGGGATCACCTTCAGGACTATGGTGAAAAGGAAATATCTTCAGATAGAAACTGCAAAGAGGCTTTCTGTGAATCTGATTTTTGCTGTGTTTATTAATCTCACATAGATGTGGCTTACTTTACAATACACAGCTTGGAAACTCCCTCATCAATGGATCCGTGAAGAGATATTTGGGATCATATTCAGGCCTATGGTCAAATAGGAAATATGGTCAGATAATTTCTGGAGAGAAGCTTTCTGAGAAACTGCTTGGTGATGTGTGCATTACACCCAGGGGGGTATAAGTTTCTTCTCATAGTGCACAGTTTAAACTCTGTTCCTGTAAAATCAAAAGAGTGATATTCGGAGCACATTGAAGACTATGGCAAAAAGTGAATTGTCATCCAATAAAAAACAGAAAGAAGCACTCGAAGAAGCTGCTGTCCGACATGTCCATTCTTTTCACAGGGTTAAAGTTTACTCTACATTTCCCAGTTTGAAAGTCGGTCTTTGTGGGTTTTGCGAAGGGATAGTAAGTGGCAACCGGAGGCCTGTGTGAGGCAAGGAAATGTCTTCCTTCGAAAATTGGAGAGAAGCTTTTTGGGTAACTCTTTTGTGATGTTTGTATTCGTCTCATAGAGTTAAATCATACTTTGGATTGAGCAGTTTGAAATCACTGTTTCTGTGGAATCTGAGAAAGGACATTTAGAAACGATCTTTAAAATATCCTGAAAAACAAATAACCTCAGAGAGAATTCAGAAGGAAGCTTTCTGTGAAACTGGTATGTCACGTGAATTCCGCTCACACAGTTAAGCTTCTCTTTTCCCTGAGCAGTATCATAACACCGTTTATGTTTAGTCTGCGAAGGGATATTCAGGAGCACTTTGAGGCTTTCAGTGATAAAGGAAATGTCTTCAGATAGAAACTGGAGAGAAGCTTTCTCTGGAGCTCCTTTGTGATGTGTGCATTCCACTGACAGAAAAATATTTTTCTTCTCCTAGAGGATTCTGGAATCTCTTTTGGGGAAAAAGCTACCAAGAGAAGTTCAGGAGTATAGGGATGGCTATGGTGACAAAGGAGGTATCCTCAGACAAAAACTGGAAAGAAGATTTCTGTGAAACTGCTTTGTGTTAGTTATATTTATTCATCTGGCATAGTTAAAACTTTTCTTATATTATGCAGTTTGATGACTCAATCATGCACGGATTTGCGAAGGGACATTCGGGAGCACTTTCAGGCCTACGGTGAAAGAGGAGATATCTTCAGATAACCACTGGATGGAAGCTTTCTGAGAAACTACTTTGTGATGTATGCATTCCACTCAGGGATTTTTATCTCTTTTTTCACAAGGCAGTGCTTGAATACTGTTCCTGTGAAGACGAACAAGTGATATTTCAGAGCGCATTGAGGACTCTGCCAAATACTGAAATATGCTGTAATAAAATCGAGAAAGAAGCATTTGAAGGATCTCCTCTCTGATATGTGCATTCACTTCAGAGAGCAATGCTTACTCTGCATTGATCAGTTTTGAAACTGTTTTTGAAGGATCTATGAAGGGATATTTAGTGATGCCCGGAGGCTTGTTGTGAGCAAGGAAACGTCTTCCGATTAAACCAGCAGAGAAAATTTCTGAGCAACTGCTTTGCAATGTGCATGTTCTTCTCATAGAATTAGAGCATTCTTTTGATTCAAGAGGTTGAAATCACTGTTTTTGTGGAATCTGAGGAAGGTCATTTGGGAATGATCCTTAGAATATGGAGAAAGAAATATCCTCAGGTAAAATCCAGAAGGACGCTCTCTGTGAAACTGCTCTGCATCGTCTTAATTCCTCTCACTCAGTTAATCTTCTCTTCTCATTGAGCGGTTTTCTAACCCTGTGTATGCTTAGAGTGTGATGGGATATTCGGGAGCACTTTGAGTCTAACGGTGAAAAGGGAAGTGTGTTCAGATCGAAACTAGAGAGAAGCTTTCCGAGGAACTGCTTTGTGACTTGTGCATTCCACTCACAGTGTTGTACCTCTCTTCCCCTACATCATAAGAAAAACCCTTTTTGAGAAACAAGTATCAAGTGACATTCGGGAGCACATTGACACCTATGGTGAAAGAGGAAATAGCCAGAGACAAAAACTGTAAAGAAGTTTTCCAGGACAATACTCCATGATATGTGTAATCATCTCACTTAGATAAAGCAATCTTTACATTCTGCAGCTTGGAAACTGACATGGACGGATCCACGAAAGGACCGTAGGGAGCACATTCAGGACTATGGTGAAAAAAAAATCTTCGGATAAAAACTGGAAATAAGCTTTCTGTGAATCTGCTTTTTGCTATGATTATCAATCGCACATAGATGCAGCTTTCTGTACATTACGCATCTTGTAAACTCCCTCGTGGATGGATCCACGAAGAGATATATGGGATCACATTCAGGCCTATGGTTAAACAGGAAATATAGTCAGATAAAAACTGGAGAGAATCTTTCTGACAAACTGCTTGGGGACGTGTGCATTCCACTCAGGGAGTCATAACTTGCTTCTCATAAGGCACATTTTGAACACTGTTCCTGTAAAACCAAAGGAGTGATATTCGGAGCACATTGAAGACAATGGCAAAAAGTGAAATGTCGTCCAATAAAAAACAGAAAGAAGCACTCGAAGAAACTGCACTCTGACATGTCCATTCTTTTCACAGGGTTAAAGATTACTCTACATTTCCCAGTTTGAAAGTCAGTCTTTGCGGTTTCTGCGCAGGGATAGTAAGTGGCAACTGGAGGCCTGTGTCAAGCAAGGAAATGTCTTCCATTAAAAATTGAAGAGAAGCTTTCTGTGCAACTCTTTTGTGATGTTTGCATTCATCTCATAGAGTTAAATCATTCTTTGGATTGAGCAGTTAGAAATCACTGTTTCTGTGGAATCTGAGAAAGGACATTTGGAAACGCTCTTTACAATATCCTGAAAAAGAAATAACCTCAGAGAGAAACCAGAAGGAAGCTTTCTGTGAAACTGCTCTGTGTCACGTGAATTCCACTCACTCAGTTAAGCTTCTCTTTTCATTGAGTAGTATCATGACACTGTTTTTGCTTAGTCTGTGAAGGTATATTCAGGAGCTCTTGGATGCTTACGTTGAGAAAGGGTAAGTTTTCAGATAGATACTGGAGAGAAGCTTTCCGAGGATCTGCTCTGTGACATGTGCATTCCACTCACAGAAATATACCTTTCTTCTCCTAGTGGATTCCGGAATCCCTTTTTGCGAAAAAACTGCCAAGAGACATTCGGGAGTATAGGGATGGCTCTGGTGAAAAAGGAAATGTCCTTAGGCAAAAACTGGAAAGAAGATTTCTGGGAAACTGTTTTGTTTTAGATATATTTATTCATCTCTCATTGTTAAAACTTTCCTTATATTATGTATTTTGGAAACTCCGTCATTCACTGAACCACGAAGGGACATTCGGGAGCACATTCAGGCCTACAATGAAAGAAGAGATACCTTCAGTAAAAACTGGATAGAAGCTTTCTGAGAAACTAGTTTCTGATGTATGCATTCTATTCAGGGTGTTACATCTCTTTCCTCACAAGGCAGCATTTGAATACTGTTCCTGTGAAACCGAAAAAGTGATATTTCGGGGTGCATTGAGGACTATGGTGAATAGTGAAATATAGTGAAATAATGTCAAGGAAGAAGCGATCCAACAATCTGCTCTCTGATATGTGCATTCACTTCAAAGTGTTCATTCTTACACTATGTTGCCCAGTTTCAAAACTCTGTCTTTGAAGAAACTGTGAAGGGATATTGAGTGACACACGGAGGCTTGTGTTGAGCAAGGAATCGTCTTCCAATGAAACCTGCAGAGAAACTTTGTGAGCACCTCCTTTGCGATGTGTGTATTCGTCTCATAGAGATAAACCATTCTTTGGATTGAGCAGCTTGAAATCACTGTTTTTGTGGCATCAGAGGAAGGACATTTGAGAACGATCCTTAGAATATGGAGAAAGAAATATCCTCAGGTAAAATTCAAATGGAAGCTTACTGTGAAACTGCTCTGTGTCTTCTTAATTCTCCTCACTCAGATAAGCCTCTCTTTTAATTGAGCAGTTTTCTAGCCCTCTGTATATTTAGTGTGTGATGGCTTATTTGGGAGTACTTTGAGGCTTGCAGTGAAAAAGGGAATATGTTGAGACCAAAAGTGGAGAGAAGCTTTCTGAGGAACCACTTTGTGACGTAAGCATTCCACTCAGCGTGTTATACCTGTCTTCTAATGCAGCGTTGGGGAAATACTTTTGGAGAAACTGGTACCAAGTGATATTCGGGAGCATGTTGATGCTGATGGTGAAAAGCGAAATAGCCTCAGGCAAAAACTGGAAAGAAGCTTTGTAGGAAACTACTCTGTGATATGTGTAATCATCTCACATAGGTCAAGCTTTCTTTACATTACAGAGCTTGGAAACAGCCTCATGGATGGATCCCTGAAGGGATATTTGGGATCACATTCGGACCTATGGTGAAATAGGAAATATAGTCAGATACAAGCTTAAGAGAAGCTTTCTGAGATTGCTTAGTGATGTGAGCATTCCACTCAGGGAGCTGTAACTTTTCTCTCATAATACACAGTTTGAACACTGTTCCTGTATAAAAAAAAGAGTGATATTCGAAGCACATTGAAGACTACTGAAAAAGGTGAAATGTCGTCCAATAAAAATAGAAAGAATCACTCAAAGAAACTGGTCTCTGACATGTCCATTCTTTTCACAGGGTTAAAGCTTACTCTACATTTCCCAGTTTGCAAGTCGGACGTTGAGGGTTCTGCAAAGGGATATTAAGTGGAAACCGCAGGCCTCTGTTGAGCAAGGAAATTTCTTCCATCGAAAACTGGAGAGAAGCTTTCTGCACAACTCTTTTTTGATGTTTGTATTCATCTCAGCGATTTAAATCCTTGTTTGGATTGAGAAGCTAGAAATCACTGTTTCTGTGGAATCTGAGAAAAGACATTTGGAAACACTCTTTAGAATACCCTGAAAAAGAAGTAACCTCAGACAGAAACCAGAAGGAAGCTTTCTGTGTACCTGCTCTGTGTCACGTGAATTCCGCTAACACAGTTAATCTTCTCTGTTCATTGAGCGGTATCATAACACTGTTTTTGTTTAGTCTGCGAAAGGATGTTCAGGAGTGCTTTGAGGCTTATGGTGAGAAAGGAAACGTCTTCAGATAGAAACTGGGGAGATATTTTCAGTGGAGCTGCTTTGTGACGTGTGTATTTCACTCACAGAAATATACCTTTCTTCTCCTAGAGAATTCTGGAATCCTGTTCGGAGAAAGGGCTACCAAGAGACATTCAGGAGCTTAGGGAGGGCTATGGTGGAAAAGGAAATATCCTCAGACAAAAAGTGGAAAGAAGATTTCTGTGAAACTGCTATGAGTTAGATATATTTATTCATCTCGCATAGTTAAAATTTTTCTTATATTACACAGTTTGGAACCTCCATCATGCATGGATCCACGAAGGAACATTCAGGACCACATTCAGGCCTACGGTGAAAGAGGAGATATCTTCAGATAAAACTGGATAGAATCTTTCTGAGAAATTAGTTTGTGATGTATGCATTCCATACAGGGAGTTACACCTCTTTTCTCACAAGGCAGCATTTGAACACTGTTCCTGTGAAACCAAAAAAGTGATATTTCAGAGCGCATTGAGGTCTATGGTAAATAGTGAAATTTACTGAAATATAATCGAGGAAGAAGCGTTCCAGGAATCTGCTCTCTGATATGTGCTTTCATTTCACAGAGTTAATGCGTACTCTATGTTGCCCAGTTTCCAAACTCTGTCTTTGAAGTATCTGTGAAGAGATATGTAGTGACTCCCAGAGGCTTGTGGTGAGCAAGGAAAAGTCTTCCATCGAAAATTGGATCACTTGGACTCAGGAAGGGGAACATCACACATCAGGGCCTATCATGGGGAGGGTGGAGGGGGAAGGGATTGCATTGGAAGTTATACCTGATATAAATGATGAATTGATGGGTGCTGACGAGTTGATGGGTGCAGCACACCAACATGGCACA